>NC_052147.1:285616368-285678725 GCF_902713615.1 Scyliorhinus canicula
TATTCCCAATCCCTCATTATCCCTCTTCCCAAACCATCACTATTCCTGTTCCCATCCCTCTCTGCCCCTATTCCCAATCCCTCACTGTCCCTATTCCCAATCCATCACTATCCCTATTCCAATCCTCACTATTCCCAATCCCTCACTATTCCTGTTCCGAATCCCTCACTATCCCTATTCCCAATCCCACACTATCCCTATTCCCAATCCCAGACTATCCCTATTCCCAAACCCTCTCTGTCCCTATTCCCAATCCCTCACTATTCCCAATCCCAGACTGTCCCTCTTCCCAATCCCTCACTGTCCCTATTCCCAATCCCTCATTATCCCTATTCCCAATCCCTCACTGTCCCTATTCCCAATCCCTCACTATTCCCAATCCCTCACTATTCCTGTTCCGAATCCCTCACTATCCCTATTCCCAATCCCACACTATCCCTATTCCCAAGCCCAGACTATCCCTATTCCCAATCCCTCACTGTCCCTATTCCCAATCCCTTACTATCCCTATTCCCAATCCGGCACTATTCCTGTTCCCAATCCTTCACTGTCACTATTCTCAATCCCACACTATCCCTATTCACAATCCCTCACTGTCCCTATTCCCAATCCCTCACCGTCCCTATTCCCAATCCCAGACTGTCCCTATTCCCAATCCCTCACTGGCCCTATTCCCAATCCCAGACTGTCCCTATTCCCAATCCCTCACTGTCCCTATTCCCAATCCCTCACTGTCCCTATTCCCAATCCCTCATAATCCCTATTCCCAATCCCACACTATCCCTATTACCAATCCCTCACTATCCTATTCCCAATCCCTCACTATCCCTATTCCCAATCCCAGTCTATCCCTATTCCAAATCCATCACTCTCCCTATTCCCAATCCTTCGCTATCCCTATTCCCAATTCCTCACTCTCCCTATTCCCAATCCCTCACTATCCCTATTCCCAATCCATCACTATCTCTATTCCCAATACCAGTCTATCCCTATTCCCAATCTCTCACTCTCCCTATTCCCAATCCTTCACTATCCCTATTCCCAATCCCCCACTGTCCCTTTTCCCAATCCCTCACTATCCCTATTCCCAATCCCTCACTATCCCTATTCCCAATCCCTCACTCTCCCTATTCCTAATCCCACACTATCCCTATTCCCAATCCCTCACTGTCCCTATTCCCAATCCCTCACTATTCCCAATCCCACACTATCCCTATTCCCAATCCCAGACTGTCCCTATTCCCAATCCCACACTGTCCCTTTTCCCAATTCCTCACTATCCCTATTCCCAATCCCTCACTGTCCCTATTCCCAATCCCACACTCTCCCTATTCCCAATCCCTCACTATCCCTATTCCCAATCCCTCACTATTCCCAAACCCACACTATCCCTATTCCCAATCCCTCACTATCCCTATTCCCAGGTTCGATTCCCGGCTGGGTCACTGTCTGTGTGGAGTCTGCACGTCCTCCCCCTGTGTGCGTGGGTTTCCTCCGGGTGCTCCGGTTTTCTCCCACAGTCCAAAGATGTGCGGGTTAGGTGGATTGGCCATGCTAAATTGCCCGTAGTGTCCTAATAAAAGTAGGGTTAAGGGGTTAAGGGGGAGGTTGTTGGGTTACGGGTATAGGGCGGATACGTGGGTTTGAGTAGGGTGATCATGGCTCGGCACAACATTGAGGGCCGAAGGGCCTGTTCTGTGCTGTACTGTTCTATGTTCTATGTTCTATTCCCAATCTCTCACTATCCCTATTCCCAATCCCAGACTGTCCCTATTCCCAATCCCTCACTGTCCCTATTCCCAATCCCTCACTGTCCCTATTCCCAATCCCTCACTATTCCCAATCCCACACTATCCCTATTCCCAATCCCAGACTGTCCCTATTCCCAATCCCACACTGTCCCTTTTCCCAATCCCTCACTATCCCTATTCCCAATCCCTCACTATCCCTATTCCCAATCCCTCACTGTCCCTATTCCCAATCCAGACTGTCTCTTTTCCGAATCCCGCACTATCCCTTTTCCCAATCCCAGACTATCCCTATTCCCAATCCCTCACTGTCCCTATTCCCAATCCCTCACTATCCCTATTCCCAATCCGACACTATTCCTGTTCCCAATCCTTCACTGTCACTATTCCCAATCCCACACTATCCCTATTCCCAATCCCTCACTGTCCCTATTCCCAATCCCTCACTGGCCCTATTCCCAATCCCAGACTGTCCCTATTCCCAATCCCTCACAGTCCCTATTCCCAATCCCTCACTGTCCCTATTCCCAATCCCAGACTATCCCTATTCCCAATCCCAGACTATCCCTATTTCCAATCCCTCACTATCCCTATTCCCAATCCCTCACTATCTCTATTCCCAATCCCAGTCTATCCCTATTCCCAATCCCTCACTCTCCCTATTCCCAATCCTTCACTATCCCTATTCCCAATTCCTCACTCTCCCTATTCCCAATCCCTCACTATCCCTATTCCCAATCCCTCACTATCCCTATTCCCAATCCCTCACTCTCCCTATTCCCAATCCTTCACTATCCCTATTCCCAATCCCCCATTGTCCCTATTCCCCAATCCCTCACTATCCCTATTCCCAATCCCTCACTCTCCCTATTCCCAATCCCACACTATCCCTATTCCCAATCCCTCACTGTCCCTATTCCCAATCCCTCACTATTCCCAATCCCACACTATCCCTATTCCCAATCCCAGACTGTCCCTATTCCCAATCCCACGGTGTCCCTTTTCCCAATCCCTCACTATCCCTATTCCCAATCCCTCACTATCCCTATTCCCAATCCCTCACTGTCCCTATTTCCAATTCCACACTCTCCCTATTCCCAATCCCTCACTATCCCTATTCCCAATCCCACACTGTTCCTATTCCCTATCCCTCACTATCCCTATTCCCAATCCCTCACTGTCCCTATTCCCAATAAATCACTATCCTTATTCCCAATCCCACACTCTCCCTAGTCCCAATCCTTCACTGTCCCTATTCCCAATAACTCACTATCCCCCTTCCCAATCCCAGACTGTCCCTATTCCCAATCCCTCATTATCCCTCTTCCCAAACCATCACTATTCCTGTTCCCAATCCCTCACTGTCCCTATTCCCAATCCCTCACTATCCCTATTCCCAATCCGACACTATTCCTGTTCCCAATCCTTCACTGTCACTATTCCCAATCCCACACTATCCCTATTCCCAATCCCTCTCTGTCCCTATTCCCAATCCCTCACTGGCCCTATTCCCAATCCCAGACTGTCCCTATTCCCAACCCCTCACAGTCCCTATTCCCAATCCCTCACTGTCCCTATTCCCAATCCCAGACTATCCCTATTCCCAATCCCAGACTATCCCTATTTCCAATCCCTCACTATCCCTATTCCCAATCCCTCACTATCCCTATTCCCAATCCCAGTCTATCCCTATTCCCAATCCCTCACTCTCCCTATTCCCAATCCTTCACTATCCTTATTCCCAATTCCTCACTCTCCCTATTCCCAATCCCTCACTATCCCTATTCCCAATCCCTCACTATCCCTATTCCCAATCCCTCACTCTCCCTATTCCCAATCCTTCACTATCCCTATTCCCAATCCCCCATTGTCCCTATTCCCAATCCCTCACTATCCCTATTCCCAATCCCTCACTCTCCCTATTCCCAATCCCACACTATCCCTATTCCCAATCCCTCACTGTCCCTATTCCCAATCCCTCACTATTCCCAATCCCACACTATCCCTATTCCCAATCCCAGACTGTCCCTATTCCCAATCCCACGCTGTCCCTTTCCCCAATCCCTCACTATCCCTATTCCCAATCCCTCACTATCCCTATTCCCAATCCCTCACTGTCCCTATTTCCAATTCCACACTCTCCCTATTCCCAATCCTTCACTATCCCTATTCCCAATCCCTCACTATTCCCAATCCCAGACTGTCCCTATTCCCAATCCCTCACTGTCCCTATTCCCAATCTCTCACTATCCCTATTCCCAATCCCACACTATCCCTATTCCCAATCCCAGACTATACCTATTCCCAATCCCAGTCTATCCCTATTCCCAATCCCTCACTCTCCCTATTCCCAATCCCTCACTATCCCTGTTCCCAATCCCTCACTTTCCCTATTCCCAATCCCAGACTGTCCCTATTCCCAATCCCTCACTATCCCTATTCCCAATCCCAGTTTGTCCCTATTCCCAATCCCACACTGTCCCTATTCCCAATCCCTCACTATCCCTATTCCCAATCTCTCACTATCCCTATTCCCAATCCCTCACTTTCCCTATTCCCAATCCCACACTGACCCTATTCCCAATCCCTCTCTGTCCCTATTCCCAATTCCTCACTGTCCCTATTCCCAATCCCTCACTGTCCCTATTCCCAATCCCTCACTATCCCTATTCCCAATCCTTCACTCTCCCTTTTCCCAATCCCTCACTATCCCTATTCCCAATCCCAGACTGTCCCTATTCCAAATCCCTCACTATCCGTATTCCCAATCCCAGACTGTCCTTATTCCCAATCCCAGACTGTCCCTATCCCAATCCCAGACTGTCCCTATTCCCAATCCCAGACTGTCCCTATTCCCAATCCCAGACTGTCCCTATTCCCAATCTCTCACTATCCCTATTCCCAATCCCAGACTATCCCTAATCCCAATCCCTCACTATTCCCAATCCCTCACTGTCCGACCCGGATGCTGAGTCTGTGGAACAGGGTTACCCGGAGCTGGTGGAGACGTTAGGGAGCAGCCGGGACATTCAGAGGGAGGTGACAGCGACACTCCAGCAGGTCCATAGCCGGTTGGAGGAGTCCCAGAGGCTACGCTGCTGCAATCGGTGACGGCCATGGCTGAGGGTCTGGGCAGAATGCCCACCTCGCTGGGGGATGAGACCTGTACCAGGCTGGCCTTGATGAGGTTCTGTGGGACATGTCCGGCTCTCAGATGGGAATGGCTGAGACGCTGCGGAGCTTGTCCCAGTCCCAGTCCCAGGTGGGAATGGCCGAGACGCTGTGGAGCTTGTCCCAGTCCCAGTCCCAGTCGGAGGTGAGAATGGCCGAGACGCTGCGGAGCTTGTCCCAGTCCCAGTCGGGAATGGCCGAGACGCTGCGGAGCTTGTCCCAGTCCCAGATGGGAATGGCCGAGATGCTGCGGAGCTTGTCCCAGTCCCAGGTGGGAATGGCCGAGACGCTGTGGAGCTTGTCCCAGTCCCAGTCCCAGGTGGAATGGCCGAGACGCTGCGGAGCTTGTCCCAGTCCCAGTCCCAGGTGGAATGGCCGAGACGCTGCGGAGCTTGTCCCAGTCCCAGTCCCAGGTGGGCGTGGCCGAGATGCTGCGGAGCTTGTCCCAGTCCCAGTCCCAGGTGGAATGGCCGAGACGCTGCGGAGCTTGTCCCAGTCCCAGTCCCAGTCGGGCATGGCCGAGACGCTGCGGAGCTTGTCCCAGTCCCAGTCCCAGGTGGGAATGGCTGAGACGCTGCGGAGCTTGTCCCAGTCCCAGTCCCAGTCGGGCATGGCCAAGACGCTGCGGAGCTTGTCCCAGTCCCAGTCCCAGTCGGGCATGGTTGAGATGCTGCGGAGCTTGTCCCAGTCCCAGTCCCAGTCGGGCATGGTTGAGATGCTGCGGAGCTTGTCCCAGTCCCAGGTGGGAATGGCCGAGACGCTGCGGAGCTTGTCCCAGTCCCAGTCCCAGTCGGGCATGGCCGAGACGCTGCGGAGCTTGTCCCAGTCCCAGTCCCAGGTGGGTATGGCCAAGACGCTGCGGAGCTTGTCCCAGTCCCAGGTGGGAATGGCCGAGACGCTGCGGAGCTTGTCCCAGTCCCAGTCCCAGTCGGGCATGGCCGAGACGCTGCGGAGCTTGTCCCAGTCCCAGTCCCAGGTGGGAATGGCCGAGACGCTGCGGAGCTTGTCCCAGTCCCAGTCCCAGTCGGGCATGGCCGAGACGCTGCGGAGCTTGTCCCAGTCCCAGTCCCAGGTGGGAATGGCCGAGACGCTGCGGAGCTTGTCCCAGTCCCAGGTGGGAATGGCCGAGACGCTGCGGAGCTTGTCCCAGTCGGAGGTGGGAATGGCCGAGACGCTGCGGAGCTTGTCCCAGTCCCAGTCGGAGGTGGGAATGGCCGAGATGCTGTGGAGCTTGTCCCAGTCCCAGTCGGAGGTGGGAATGGCCGAGACGCTGTGGAGCTTGTCCCAGTCACTGAGGAGCATCGCCAAGGGCGCCGACACGATGGTGCAGAGCGTGGGGAGCCGCCAGGGATGGCAGATGCAGGGGCAGCCGGGGCTCGAACCAGCTGCCTCTCCATCCCGAGGTGAACCCAGGGACCCTATGGGTACCGGGCGGGAGGAGGGGGGGCTCTGAGTGCCAACCCGGACCTGTCCAATGGAGTGGCAACAATGGCCACCAGCTTCCCCGAGTTCCACCCCTCTGATTAGGCCGCGTCTCGGGGTCAGCACACGGGACAGGGCGGCACGGCTGTGCTGGTAACAAGTGCACCAGGGCCCTTTGCCCCAGAGCCCAGAGAGGACACCCGCCAGGGGCATTGAGGGCCCTTGTGGTAAGCAGCTGGTTGGCTTCACCTCAGATGTGCATCCTGGGGAGACACCTCAACGTAGTGGTAGACCTCGGGGGGCCAAGCACATTGAGGATCACTGAGGGTGCCAGGGGAGGGGACAGAGGGTGGGGGATGGTAGTAGGGGGTGGGGGGGGGGGGGGGGGTGAGAGGCTGGTGCGACGGTGAGTGGGAAACTGTATGACGTCTACGACACAAAGAACACTTGAGCGCAACCAGTATGATGCCTGTCACTTTCTTCTGCAACCCAGGCTGACCTCTGAACCCTTAACCCATCTCTCCAGGCAGCTCCCCCTCCCTATGACACCCACCCCCCCCCTCCCGCCATGGACATGTCCCCGGAGTTGTGTCCCAGCCCCTGGGTGTCCAGATGTTGGCTGCTGTGTGTGTGGTGTTGCCTCCTGCAGCTCCTGTCTTCTATGTATCTATGTAGGAAGGTGTGATTGGGATGCTAGGCAATGACTCCCGCATTCTACATGGCCCACCCACGGGAACGCACTTGGGTTGTGTGAAGTGTTCCCTTAACCACGGTTGCCAATTCCCTGTTAGCGACAGCCTTCAGCCGCACGGCCAGAGGCCTCGGCAGTCAGTGGATGTGATGGGTGGTCAGTGGGACAGATGGGATGGGACTTTCAAAAGGAGCACTAATCGGCTCCAACGTGACCACTCACTGGGAGGGTCGCTGAATGACAGGAGGCCTTTGGTTATGGGGTGGCTCCCGTTAATTGTATGGAAATGGGGCTTAAGTGGTGATAATTGGTTTCTCGCCACCTTGCGTCGAGATCCCGATTTAGCCCACGGAGGCGGGCCGATTGCATCGCAAACTGTTTGGCGACTGACACAGTTCTTGTTTTCGGCCATCCCACTATTCACCGGCCTCGTTTGGGTTGAGCAGAGTGTAACCAGGCCGGAGAATCGCGCCCCAGGTCTGGGAATTGAATATCTAAGGGTACGCAGTATTTCAGAAAGATAGACTGAAAGGGAAAGGAGATGGCGTAGCCCTGCTGGTGAGGACAGGGATCAGCGCTGGAATGAGGAATGACATAAGCTCTGGAGATCAAGATGTGGAATCAGTCTGGACAGAAATAAAGGGCGGGATTCTCCCACCCCCGCCGGGCCGGAGAATCGCTGCGGGGGCGGGGGGGGGGGCGTGAATCCCGCCCCGCCATCGCGACACCGGCTGCTCCGGCGGCGGTTTATCGGCGGGGCGGGAATCGCGTCGCAACGTTCGGGGGCCATTGGTAGCGGCCCCCCCCGGCGATTCCCAGGCCCACGATGGGCCGAGTGGCCGCCCGTTTTTGGACAGTCCCGCCAGTGTATATCACACCAGGTCCGTACCGGCGAGACCTAGCTCTGCGGGCGGCCTGCGGAGCCCTCGGGGTGTGTGTGTGTGGGGGGGGGGGGGGGGGGGGTCGCAGGGGGATCTGGCCCCGGGGTTGGGGGGGGGGGGGCGCCACGGTGGCCTGGCCTGCAAACGGGGCCCACCAATCCGTGGGCGGGCTTGTGCCGTGGGGGCACTCTTTCCCTCCGCGCCGGCCGCTGTAACGGTTCGCCATGGCCGGCGTGGAGAAGAACCCCCCCTGCACATGCGCTGGGATGATGCCAGCACACGCTGGCGCTCCCGTGCATGCACCAACTCGCGCCAGCCGGCGGAGGCCATCGGCACCGGTTGCCGTGGCGCCAAGCCTGCAGGCGCCGGTCTAGCCCCTGAAGGTGCGGAGGATTCAGCACCTTCCGGGAGGCTCGACACCGGAGTGGTTCACGCCACTCCTCGACGCCGGTACGGCCGCCCCGCCAGTTAGGGGAGAATCCCGCCTAAGAAATAGCAAAGGGAATAAGTACTTGGTATGAGTAACCTATAGGTCCCCAAACAGCGGGGCACAGTATAAACCAGGAAATACTGGGGGCTTGCAAGAAAGGTACAGCAATAATCGTGGGTGATTTTAATATGCACACAGACTGGAGGAATCAAATTGCCAATGGGTAGCCTGGAGCATCGAATGTGTTAGAGATTGTTTCTTGGAACAATATGTTGGGGAATCAAACAGGGAGGAGGCGGATCTGGATTTGTTATTGTGTCATGAGGAGGGATTAATTAATGACCTCATAGTAGGATTTGGATATGTTTATTGTCACGTGTACCGAGGTACAGTGAAAAGTATTTTTCTGCAAGCAGCTAAACTCAAGGATCCACTAGGGAGTAGTGACCGTAGTGTGGTCAAATTCAAATTTGAGGGCGAGAAAATGGAATCCCACACTAGTGTTCTGGAATTAAACAAAGGGAATTAAGTTGGTTTGAAGGCAGATTTGACCCAGATAGACCAGGCAGGAAGGCTGAAAGGTCGGACAGCTGATGAGCAGTGGCAGTTGTTTAAGGAGATACTCAATTCCTCATAACTAAAATATATCCCAGTGAGGAAGAGAGGGGTAAAAAACATCCATGGCTAAACAAGGAAGTTGAGGGCAATAGAAAGATGAAAACTCAGGTGTATCCCGTACCAGCCTCCCCAGACAGGCGCCGGAATGTGGCGACTAGGGGCTTTTCACAGTAACTTCATTGAAGCCTACTCGTGACAATAAGCGATTTTCATTTTTCATTTCATATTGCAAAGGCCAGTGGCAGGCTGGAAGATTGGGAAACTTTCAAACATAAACAAAGGGATACTAAAAAAGTACTTAAAAGAGTCAAGGTAAATTACCGAAGAAAACTAACACAGAATATCAAAAAGGATCGCAAAACCTTCTATAGGTACATAAAAGGGAAGCCTTCCCTTATATCGATCAAATGACCACACAGCCAGTTAGTTAGTTCAAAAGATGGTTTATTTGCATACACAAGAGTTACCTCAACATGCAAACACAATATCTACTACAAGTTAAACTACACCTATCAGCTACAATAACCTACACTTAACTTCAGGGCGACCGGCACTGTGCAAGTGGATAAGGCCTTTATCTGGATTTCACTTGGCTGGTTTGAAGAAAGTGGCTCTGTCTCTGCTGGGCTCATCCTCCAGGTAGCGATTGTTGGTCTTGAACTTGGCTGGCTGTTCCTGCTGCAATTGGGTTGGCACAGGCCGGATCCAAAAGAGACAGTTTCCTCTTTTATCCCCCTGGGATTTCTCACTCTTTTGGGCGGTCCTTAATCTTGGAGCCAATAGTTCGACAGGACTCTGATCAATGTCTTCGATTTTGGCCAATAAAGGGGCAGGTGCCTTGGTGGCTGGGCGGGTCCTAGTGGTCATTGACCTTGGAAGTTGTGCTTTCTGAGTAAAGGGAGTGGCGCCGATCAGTCTGTGGCTGTACCGGTTGCTTGATTGGAGTTCTATTGTCCTGGGAAAATGGGCCAATAAAATGCAAATGAGCGGGGGCTTCGATCAGGCCTGGTTACCTGTGTTTCAGATACACATGGACTGTGTATCTGTCTGAGTCCTGGGTTGGCCATAATTCCCATGGTCCTTTGCAGGTGGCCATCTTAGATGGCTACAACACTCATCCCTGGAGCATCTTAACAATGAGGACTCCTACATCAGACTCCTATTTATTGACTGCAGCTCCGCCTTCAACACCATAATCCCAGCCAAGCTAATATCAAAGCTCCAAAACCTAGGACTTGGCTCTCCACTCTGCAACTGGATCCTCGACTTTCTGACCCACAGACTACAATCAGTAAGAATAAACAACAACATCTCCTCCACAATAGTCTTCAATACCGGGGCCCCGCAAGGCTGCGTACTTAGCCCCCTACTATAATCCCTGTACACACACGAGTGCGTGGCAAAACTTGGTTCCAACTCCATCTACAAATTGGCTGATGATATGACCATAGTGGGCCGGATCTCGAATAACGACGAGTCAGAATACAGGAGGGAGATAGAGAACCTACTGGAGTGGTGTAACGACAACAATCTCTCCCTCAATGCCAGCAAAACTAAAGCTTTCGGAGCACTGCTCCTTCCTCAGGTTCCTAATTCACCTGAGGAAGGAGCAGTGCTCCGAAAGCTAGTGTTTGAAACAAACATGTTTCACTTTAACCTGGTGTTGTAAGGCTTCTTACTGTGCTCACCCCAGTCCAACGCCGGCATCTCCACATCACAGCAAAACTAAAGAGCTGGTCATTGACATCAGGAAGCAAAGTACTGTACACACCCCTGTCAGCATCAACGGGGCCGAGGTGGAGATGGTTAGCAGTTTCAAATTCCTAGGGGTGCACATCTCCAAAAATCTGTCCTGGTCCACTCACGTCGACGCTACCACCAAGAAAGCACAACAGCGCCTATACTTCCTCAGGAAACTAAGGAAATTCGGCATGTCCACATTAACCCTTACCAACTTTTACAGATGCACTATAGAGAGCATCCTATCTGGCTGCATCACAGCCTGGTATGGCAACTGCTCGGCCCAGGACCGCAAGGAACTTCAGAGAGTCGTGAACACAGCCCAGTCCATCACACAAACCTGCCTCCCATCCATTGATTCCATCTACACCTCCCGCTGCCTGGGGAAAGCGGGCAGCATAATCAAAGATCCCTCCCACCCGGCTTACTCTCTCTTCCAACTTCTTCCATCGGGCAGGAGATACAGAAGTCTGAGAACACGCACGAACAGACTCAAAAACAGCTTCTTCCCCACTGTCACCAGACTCCTAAATGACCCTCTTATGGACTGAACTGATGTCTTCACACATCTTCTCTACTGAGTAGTACTACACTCCGTATGCTTCACCCGATGTCTGTGTCTATGTATTGACATTGTGTATTCATGTATGTTCTATGTTTTTTTATGTATGAAACGATCTGTCTGGACTGTACGCAGAACAATACATTTCATTGCACCTCGGTACACGTGACAATAAATCTAAATCAAATCAAAAATTCATCTACAACATGATTGGAGCGAGTCACCAAGGCTCCTTCAATTGTAACTTCCAAACCCCTGAACTTATCTTCTGATAACGAGCAGGGGCTGGATTCTCCAAGCCCCCGCCGGATCAGAGAATCGCCAGTGGGCGGCGTGAATCCCGCCCTGCCGCTCTGACGCCGGCTGCTGAATTCTCCGGCGTTGGTTTTCGGGTGGGGGCAGGGATCACGCCGTGCCGGTCGGGGGCCATTGGCAGCGCCCCCCCCCCCCAGCAATACTCCAGGCCCCGATGGGCCGAGCGGCCGTGCGTTCCTGGCCAGTCCTGCCGGCGTGAAATGGACATGATCCATTCCGGCGGGACCGGGCTTGGAGGGCGTCTAGCGAAGTCCTGGGGGGGGGGGAGCGGGGGGATCTGGCCCCAGGGGGGATCCCCACGGTGGCCTGGCCCACGATTAGGGACCACCGATCTGTGGGCGGGTCTGTGACATGAAACCCACTGCGCATGCGCAGGAAACACGCTGGCGGTTCTGCTCATGCGCAAGAATATGCCGTCGGTCCTGCGCATGCGCCAATTCTCACCGGCCCATGGCAGCCCTTCGGCGCTGGTTGGCACAGCGCCAACCTCTCCGGCGCCGGCCTGGGGCCTGGAAGTGCGGAGGATTCCGCACATTCCGGGTGGCCCGACGCCGGAGTGGTTCGCGCCACTCTTGGCGTCGAGCCGTCCCGCCAATTGCGGGAGAATCCCGGCACTGATTTCTCCAACCGGAGTTTAGGGAACCCTGGATAACGAGGGATATTATGAATCTTGTCAAAAAGAAAAAGGAAGCATTCGTAAGGTCTAAAAGGCTTAGGACAAATAAAGCCCTTGAAGAATGTAAAGCAAGTAGGAAGGAACATAAGGTAGGAGTTAGGAAGGCTAAAAGGGGTCATTAAATGTCGTTGGCAAACAGGATTAAGGAAAATCCTAAAGCATATTATACATATATAAAGAGCAAGAGGGTAGCCAGAGAAAGGATTGGTCCATTCAAGGATATTGGAGGGAATCTATGTGTGGAACCAGAGGAAATGGGAGAGATACTAAATGAATACTTTGCCTCTGTATTCACCAAAGGAAGGACTCGGTGGATGAGGAGTATGGGGTAGAGCGTGTAGATATTCTGAGTCAGGTTGATATTAATAAAGAGGAGGTGTTGGGCATCTTAAAAAGCATTGAAGTAGGTAAGTCCCCAGGGCCTGATGGGATCTATCCCAGAATACTGAGGGAAGCAAGGGAGGACATTGCTGGGGCCTTGACAGTAATCTTTGTATCCTCATTGGCTACAGGTGGAGTTCCAGAGGGCTGGAGAGTAGCCAATGTTGCTCCATTGTTTAAGAAGGGCAGCAGGGATAATCCAGGAAATTATAGGCCGGTGAGCCTTACGTCAGAGGTAGGGGAATTATTGGAAAAGATTCTTAGAGATAGGATTTACTCACATTTGGAAACAAATGGATTTATTAGTGATGCACAGCATGGTTTTGTGAAGGGGAGGTTGTGCCTCACTAATTTGATCGAGTGTTTCGAGGAAGTGACAAAGATGATAGATGAGGGAAAGGTAGTAGATGTTGTATACACGGACTTCAGTAAAGCCTTTGACAAGGTACCTCATGCAACAAAAGCTAAAGTCACATGGGATCAGAGGAGAGCTGGCAAGTTGGATACAGAACTGGCTTGGGCACAGAAGACAGAGGGTAGCAGTAGAAGGTGTTTTTCTGAATGGAAGGCTGTGACTAGCAGCGTTCCACAGGGATCAGTTCTGGGGCCTTTGTTGTTCGTAGTGTATATAAATGATTTGGAAGGAAATGTAGCTTGTCTCCACTGAAGGATAGGCAAGGGAATCTATGTGTGGAGCCAGAGGAAATGTGTGAGGTACTAAATGAATACTTTGCATCAGTATTCACCAAAGAGAAGGAATCATGGATGTTGTGTCTGGAGAAGGGTGTTTAGATAGCCTGGGTCACATTGAGATCCAAAAAGACGAGGTGTTGGGCGTCTTGAAAAATATTAAGGTAGACAAGTCCCCAGGGCTGGATGGGATCTACCCCAGAATACTGAAGGAGGCTAGAGAGGAAATTGCTGAGGCCTTGACAGAAATCTTTGGATCCTCACTGTCTTCAGGTGATGTCCCGGAGGACTGGAGAATAGCCAATGTTGTTCCTTTGTTTAAGAAGGGTAGCAAGGATAATCCAGGGAACTACAAGCTGGTGAGCCTTACGTTAGTGGTAGGGAAACGACTGGAGAGAATTCTTCGAGACAGAATCTACTCCCATTTGGAAGCAAATGGATGTATTAGCGAGAGGCAGCACGGTTTTGTGAAGGGGAGGTCATGAGTCACTAACTTGATAGAGTTTTTCGAGGAGGTCACAAAGATGATTGATGCAGGTAGGACAGTGGATGTTGTCTATATGGACTTCAGTAAGGCCTTTGACAAGGTCCCTCATGGCAGACTGGGACAAAAAGTGAAGTCACATGGGATCAGAGGTGAGCTGACAAGATGGATACAGAACTGGCTAGGTCACAGAAGGCAGAGGGTAGCAATGGAAGGATGCTTTTCTAATTGGAGGGCTGTGACTAGTGGTGTTCCGCAGGAATCAGTGCTGGGACCTTTGCTGTTCGTAGTATATATACATGATTTGGAGGAAAATGTAACTGGTCTGATTAGTAAGTTTGCAGACGACACAAAGGTAGGTGGAATTGCGGATAGCGATGAGGACTGTCAGAGGATACAACAGGATTTAGATCATTTGGAGACTTGGGCGGAGAGATGGCAGATGGAGTTTAATCCAGACAAATGTGAGGTAATGCATTTTGGAAGGTCTAATACAGGTAGGGAATATACACTGAATGGTAGAACACTCAAGAGTATTGACAGTCAGAGAGATAGAGGTGTACAGGTCCACAGGTCACTGAAAGGAGCAACACAGGTGGATAAGGTAGTTAAGAAGGCATATGGCATGCTTGCCTTCATTGGCCGGGGCATTGAGTATAAAAATTGGCAAGTCATGTTGCAGCTGTACAGAATCTTAGTTAGGCCACACTTGGAGTATAGTGTTCAATTCTGGTCGCCACACTCCCAGAAGGATGTGGAGGCTTCAGAGAGGGTGCAGAAGAGAGTTACCAGGATGTTGCCTGGTATGGAGGGCATTAGCTATGAGGAGAGGTTGAATAAACGCAGTTTGTTCTCACTGGAATGAAGGAGGTTGAGAGGCGACCTGATAAAGGTTTATAAAATTATGAGGGGCATAGACAGAGTGGATAGTCAGAGGCTTTTCCCCAGGGTAGAGGGGCCAATTACTAGGGGACATAGGTTTAAGGTGCGAGGGGCAAGGTTTAGAGGAGATGTACGAGGTAAGTTTTTTACACAGAGTGTAGTGGGTGCCTGGAACTCGCTGCCGGAGGAGGTGGTGGAAGCAGGGACGATAGTGACATTTAAGGAGCATCTTGACAAATACATGAATAGGATGGGAATAGAGGGATACGGACCCCAGAAGTGTAGAAGATTGTAGTTTAGACGGGCAGCATGGTCGGCGCAGGCTTGGAGGGCCGAAGGGCCTGTTCCTGTGCTGTACTTTCCTTTGTTCTTTTCTGATTAGTAATTTCGCAGACGACACAAAATTGGTAGATTTGCGGACAGTGAAGAGGATTGTCAGCGGATACAGCCGGATATAAACTGGTTGGAGACTTGGGCAGAGAAATGGCAGATGGAGTTTAATTCGGACAAGTGTGAAGTAATGCCCTTTGGAAGATCCAATGTATGTAGGAATTACACAATAAATGGTAGAACTCCTGCGAGTTGCCCCCCCCCCCCCCGCCCCCCCCCACCCCGCCTGCGGATCAACCCTCCCCCGATTGTGGAGGCAGTGGACTGAGTCCGCAGCCGCCACACCGTGTTCCGTGGATAAGACCACACGTGTCCCACGCCGTTGGGAACTCAGCCAGTCGGGGGCGGAGCATCGGGGGGGGGGGGGGGGGGCCTCAGGCAATGTCCTTTTTTAAAAAAATAATTTATATTGAAATTTTTTGAAAAATATATATCAACAAAACAATACAATAATAACAATAACAATAATAATAATCACCCCCCGACACCCGTAACAATGCATATAAGAAACCCCCCACCCCCCCAACCCCAATAAACAACAGAATAAATTAACAATAAGCAAATTAACTTAAACACTATCCCCCTAAACCCCCCCCCCCCTTTTTTTCCCCCCTCCCCCCCGGGTTGCTGCTGCTGCTGTCCCCGTACCCTATCGTTGAGCCAGAAAGTCGAGGAAAGGCCGCCACCTCCTAAAGAACCCTTGTACCAACCCCCTCAGGGCGAACTTGACACTTTCCAACTTAATGAATCCCGCCATGTCATTGATCCAGGGGCGAAATTCACCGAAGTCCATCGTGACGCCCATTACCGGCGGGCAAAAACAGCGCTGGTGACTCGGGCGTCGGGGCCCGCTTATCAGCCCGAAATCTCCCGTCCCGAAAGGGCCAGCAGCGGAGTGACGCTGTACGCGTCAGTTTCACACCGCTGCGGAAGTGGCGCGTCGGCTGACGTCGGGCGATGTCATCAACGCCGCCCGGCGTTGGGGGGGCGGGTGGTAGGGGGGGTATGGGTGGTGGGGGGGGTAGGGGTGGTGGAGGGGGGTAGGGGTGGGTAGGGGGGGTGGGGGTAGGGGTTGGGGGGTGTGTGGTGGGTAGGGGGTAGGGGTGGCAGAGTCGGCAACCAACACGGCTGGAATAGATGTGAATGCCTTGTTTTTTTTTAAATGGCGAGTATATTGTGCTGCGTGCCTATCTGAGAGAGAGAGAGAAAACAATTTGCTGCACTCTTGGTGATCCTCATTATTTATTACTCCAAATGTTTGAACTTAATTATGCCATCTTGCAGAACCTTGAGTTCCCCACCCCCCACCCCCCACCCCTACCCCAACCACCCCTACCCCAACCACCCACCCCTACCCCTACCCCGACCACCCACGCCTACCCCTACCCCTACCCCGACCACCCACCCCTACCCCTACCCTGACCACCCACCCCTACCCCGACCCCCCGGCACGCGATGTAAGTGATTTCACTCTCTCTCTTCCCAACACCCACCCACCCCCAACAACCCCCCCCCCACCCCAACCCCCCACCCCCCCCCCCCCACCACCCCCTCCCCCCCACCCCCACCCCCACCCCCCGGCACTCGATGTAAGTGATTTATCTCGCTCTCTTCCCAACACCCCCCCACCCCCAACAACCCCCCTACCCCTAGCCCCCCTACCTCTATCCCCTACCACCCCCCTACCCCTACCCCCCTACCCCCCCACCCCCCATACCCCCTCTACCCCCCTACCCCCCACCCCCCCTACCCCCCTACCCCCCCTACCCCCCCCTCCCCCCCCCCCCCCCGGCACTCGATGTAGGTAACTGAACGGCGTCAACCATCGTCAATGGTTGACGCCGTTATAAACCAACTTTGATTTTCACCGACGCGGGACTTTGGCCCATCCGGGCCGGAGAATAATTAAGCCTAAAAAAACAATGGCATACCGCCGGCGCCAGCCGTTCTCCGAGGCGGGCGGCGGGATTTGAAGAACGCCGTTTTATGGCGGGTGGGAGAATTTTTAACATGGCGGGAGCGGGAATATCGGCGCCCCCGGCCGATTCTCCGACCCTGCGTGGGGTTGGAGAATTTCGCCCCAGGTCTCCACATTCGGAGGTCTCGCATCTTTCCACTGCAGCAAGATCCTCCGCCGGGCTACTAGGGACGCAAAGGCCAAGACATCGGCCTCTTTCGCCTCCTGCACTCCCGGCTCCACCCCAACCCCAAATATCGCGAGTCCCCAACCTGGCTTGACCCTGGATCCCACCGTCCCCGCCACCCCCTTCCAGAACTCCTCCAGTGCCGGGCACGCCCAGAACATATGGGCATGGTTCGCTGGACTCCCCGAACACCTGACACACCTGTCTTCGCCCCCAAAGAACCTACTCATCCTAGACCCGGACATGTGGGCCCGGTGCAGCACCTTGAATTGGATGAGGCTAAGCTGCGCACATGAGGAGGAAGAATTAACCCTCTCCAGGGCATCAGCCCATGTCCCCTCCTCAATCTGCTCCCCCAGCTCAACCTCCCACTTAGCCTTCAGCTCCTCTACCGATGCCTCCCCCATCTCCTGCATCACCTGGTAGATGTCAGACACCTTCCCATCCCCGACCCACACCCCCGAAAGCACCCTATCCCTTACCCCCCGCGGGGGCAGCAAAGGGAGCCCCTCCACCTGCCGCCTAGCAAACGCCTTGACCTGAAGGTACCTGAACATATTCCCCGGGGGGAGCTCAAACTTCTCCTCCAGTTCACCAAGGCTCGCGAACCTCCCGTCAATAAACAGGTCTCCCAACTTCCTTATGCCCGCCCTGTGCCACCCCAGCAACCCACCATCCATGTTCCCTGGGACAAACCGGTGGTTCCCCCGCAGCGGGGCCTCCACCGAGCCCCCCACTTCCCCCCCGTGTCGCCTCCACTGCCCCCAAATTTTGAGGGTAGCCGCCACCACCGGGCTCGTAGTGTACCTCGTTGGAGGGAGCGGCAACGGAGCCGTTACCAGTGCCTTCAGGCTTGTGCCTCCACAGGACGCCATCTCCATCCGTTTCCATGCTGCCCCCTCCCCATCCATTACCCACTTGCGTACCATCGAGACATTAGCCGCCCAATAGTACCCAGAGAGGTTGGGCAGCGCCAGCCCCCCTCTATCCCTGCCCCGCTCCAAAACGACCCTCCTTACCCTCGGAGTCCCATGCGCCCAAACAAATCCCAGAATGCTGCTGTTCACCCTCCTAAAAAAGGCCCTCGGAACGAAAATAGGGAGGCACTGAAACAAAAACAAAAACCTCGAGAGCACCGTCATTTTAACGGACTGTACTCTACCCGCCAACGACAACGGCAGCATGTCCCACCTTTCAAATTCCTCCTCCATCTGCTCCACCAACCTAGTAAAATTGAGCTTATGCAGAGTCCCCCAGCTCCTAGCCACCTGAACCCCCAGGTACCTAAAACTCCTCACTGCCCTCTTTAGCGGGAGCCTACCAATCCCCTCCTCCTGATCTCCCGGGTGTACGACAAACAGCTCGCTCTTGCCCAGGTTCAATTTATATCCCGAGAAACTCCCGAACTCAGCAAGAATCTCCATCACCTCCGGCATTCCCCCCACCGGGTCTGCTACATACAACAGCAAGTCGTCCGCATACAGCGACACTCGGTGCTCCTCCCCCCCTCGCACCAAACCCCTCCACCTCCTCGACTCCCTGAGAGCCATGGCAAGAGGCTCAATTGCCAACGCAAAAAGCAAGGGGGACAGGGGGCACCCCTGCCTCGTCCCACGGTGGAGCCTGAAGTACTCGGACCTCCTCCCATTTGTCGCTACACTCGCCATCGGGGCCTCGTACAGCAACCTCATCCATTTAATAAACCCCACCCCAAACCCGAACGTTTCCAACACCTCCCACAAGTACCCCCACTCAACCCTGTCAAAGGCCTTCTCCGCATCCAATGCCACCACAATCACTGCCTCTCCTTCTGCTGCCAGCATCATTATCACATTTAGCAGCCTTCGCACGTTAGTGTTCAGCTGCCTCCCCTTCACAAAACCCGTCTGATCTTCATGTATCACCCCCGGCACCCAGTCCTCTATTCTAGTGGCCAAGATCTTCGTCAGCAACTTGGCATCTACATTCAGCAGTGAAATCGGCCTGTATGATCCACACTTCAAGGGGTCCTTATCACGCTTCAGGATCAGGGAAATCAGCGCCCGAGACCTCGTCGGGGGCAAAACTCCTCCCTCCCATGCCTCGTTAAAGGTCCTGACCAACAGGGGGCCCAGCAGGTCCGCATATTTCTTATAAAATTCAACCGGGAAACCCATCCGGTCCCGGCGCCTTCCCCGACTGCATGTGGCCAATCCCACGGACCAGCTCCTCCAACTCGATCGGCGCCCCCAGTCCCTCCACCTGCTCCTCCTGCACTCTTGGAAATCGCAGCCTGTTCAAAAAATTCTCCATTCCCCCTCCCACCGCCGGCGGCTCCGACCGGTACAGTTCCCTGTAGAAGTCCCTAAAGACCTCATTGACCTCTGCCCCTTGCCGCACCACATTCCCATCTCTATCCTTCACTCCACCAATCTCTCTAGCCGCGTCCCGCTTACGAAGCTGATGAGCCAGCATCCTGCTCGCCTTCTCTCCATACTCATAGACCGCTCTATGCGCCTTCCTCCACTGTGTCTCCGCCTTTCTGGTGGTCAATAAATCAAACTTGGCCTGCAGGTTACGCCTCTCCCCCACCAATCCCTCCTCCGGGGCCTCCGCGTACCTCCTATCCACACTTAACAGCTCCTCCACCAGTCTCTCCCTCTCCCTCCTCTCCCCCCTCTCCCTATGGGCTCGGATGGAGATCAGCTCCCCCCTAATCACTGCCTTCAGAGCCTCCCACACCATCCCCACCTGGACCTCCCCAGTATCATTGACCTCGAGGTACCTCTCGATACATCCCCGAACTCTCCTACACACCTCATCATCAGCCAACAACCCCACGTCCAGACGCCAAAGCGGGCGCTGGTCCCGCGCCTCCCCCATCTCCAGATCCACCCAATGCGGAGCATGGTCCGAAATTGCGATAGCCGAATATTCGGCCTCCTCCACCCTCGGGACCAGTCCCCTGCTCAGAGCAAAGAAATCAATGCGGGAATAAACCCTGTGCACATGGGAGAAAAAGGAGTACTCCTGAGCCCTCGGCCTCCCGAACCTCCAGGGATCCACTCCTCCCATCTGGTCCATAAACCCCCTCAACACCTTGGCCGCCGCTGGCCTCCTGCCTGTCCTTGAACTAGAACGATCCAGTAGGGGATTCAGCACTGTATTGAAGTCCCCCCCCAATGATCAAGCCCCCCACCTCCAGGCCAGGAATGCGGCCCAACATACGCCTCATGAAACCAGCATCATCCCAATTTGGGGCGTACACATTAACCAACACCACCCTCTCCCCCTGCAGCTTACCGCTCACCATCACATATCTGCCGCCACTATCAGCCACAACCTCAGACGCCTCAAACGCCACCCTCTTCCCCACCAGGATCGCCACCCCCGGTTCTCCGAGTCGAGCCCCGAGTGGAAAACCTGCCCCACCCACCCCTTCCTCAGACGGACCTGGTCCGCCACCTTCAGGTGGGTCTCCAGGAGCATAGCCACGTCCGCCTTCAGCCCCTTCAGATGCGAAAACACCCGGGCCCGCTTAACCGGCCCATTAAACCCCCTCACGTTCCAGGTAATCAGCCGGATCAGGGGGCACTCCGCCCCCCTCCCCGTCGACTAGCCATAACCCATCGACTGCTCGCCCCTGGCCAGCACCCATTCGGCCCCTTTCCCACGGCGATAGAACCTCACCCCGACCCCCCCCGAACTCCTCCCTGGCCAATCCAGCAGCAGCCCGGTATCCCCCCACCCCCAGGCTAGGACCCCTCCTAGCCGCGACTCTCCCCCCACTGTACTTCCGTGAGCCAGCTGACTTCTGCTGACCCCGGAAGCTCCCGCTCTAACTCCGACCCCTCCCGATATGAGGTCCCCCCTCTTCCCCTGCATCAGCTCCTGGGCACCGCTTCAGCGCGGGAAACCCGGTCTAATAGCCACGCCCCTCGCCACCAGCTCCACCCCCTCATCCCGCAGCGCGGGAAACCAGAGAAAAGCCCGCGCTTTCACACTGCCCCACCCCACCAACGCAGCTCCCAAACAGCAGTCCCAACCCAACCACCAACTCCGTACAAAGACACAGATCAACCACAAACCCCAGTACCCCCCTTAGAACACGAAGCCATAACCCACATCGTCCGAAAGCGAGAGAAAAAACAAAAACAAACAGAATAACCCGCTACAGCATAAACAATGATACATGAATAGAATAGAAAAGCTCCCACAGCCCCCAATCTCTAGTTCGAGTCCAGCTTTTCAGCCTGCACAAAGGCCCACGCTTCCTCCGGGGACTCAAAGTAGTGATGCCGGTCCTGGTAGGTGACCCACAGGCGGCAACATGCCGAACATCACCTGCTTTCCATGGAGCACCGCCTTCGTCCGGTTAAACCCGGCTCTCCGCTTGGCCACCTCCGCACTCCAGTCCTGGTAGATACACACTACCGAATTCTCCCACTTACTGCTCCTCACCTTCAGAGGCCAGCTGCTGCAACTCGAGTATCGCTGCACCCTGGGTTGTCTGGGTCTCCAGCAGCTTACTCGTCGTCACCTTCAGGGATTCCAACAACTCCCCTTTCAGCTCCGTGAAATAGCGCAGAAGGGCCGCCTGCTGCTCCTCCGCCCACTGCCTCCACTCCTCAGGGGCTCCACCGGCCGCCATTTTGTCCACCTTCCCCCGCTTTTCCAGGGGAGCTGCTGCCGTTTTTCTCCTCGCCCCACTCCGAGTCCGAACCATAAATCCCGGGGGTTTTGCTCCAGACCCCTTTATCCACCGGGAATCGTCGAATCAGCGCCGTTTGGGGCCCTTAAAAGAGCCGACAAGTCCTATTAAAGCGGGAGCTGCCGAACGTGCGGCTTAGCTCCGCATAGCCGCAACCGGAAGTGTCTTCAGGCAATGTCCTGATACCGTCGCTACGGCAATCACCGTACTCAGGAGTGGGCGGAGCATAGCAAAACCGTCCCCAATTCAGTCGTAAACTTGGATTCTCCGGTCGTTCACCAAACGGGATTTCAACGTCGGTGAACGGAGAATCCATCCCACGTGGTAATTTGTCCCGTCATTACTGACACGTACTGACACGTACTGACACGTGCTGACACGTACTGACACGTACTGACACGTGCTGACACGTACTGACACGTACTGACACGTACTGACACGTACTGACACGTACTGACACGTGCTGACACGTACTGACACGTACTGACACGTACTGACACGTACTGTATTGGCTGCTCTTTTTCAGTAACTGGTATTACGCCAGGAACCCCTTCCTGTCAGAGAGGCTCAGATCAGACATCACAGAGCAGCTGTACTCCCTGAACGGAATCAACTTTGACCTGGCTTTAGAGGGTGTTGACCTGGACACAGCGTGGCCACTGGGAAGCTGGTAAGGAGGCAAAGGTTTGTCACTGGGATACAGTTCCACACACACTGACTCTCACTGGGATACAGTTCCACACACACTGACTCTCACTGGGATACAGTTCCACACACACTGACTCTCACTGGGGTACAGTTCCACACACACTGACTCTCACTGGGGTACAGTTCCACACACACTGACTCTCACTGGGGTACAGTTCCACACACACTGACTCTCACTGGGACACAGTTCCATACACACTGACTCTCACTGGGATACAGTTCCACACACACTGACTCTCACTGGGATACAGTTCCACACACACTGACTCTCACTGGGGTACAGTTCCATACACACTGACTCTCACTGGGATACAGTTCCACACACACTGACTCTCACTGGGATACAGTTCCACACACACTGACTCTCACTGGGATACAGTTCCACACACACTGACCCTCACTGGGATACAGTTCCACACACACTGACTCTCACAGGGATACAGTTCCACACACACTGACTCTCACTGGGATACAGTTCCACACACACTGACTCTCACTGGGATACAGTTCCACACACACTGACTCTCACTGGGATACAGTTCCACACACACTGACTCTCACTGGGATACAGTTCCACACACAGTGACTCTCACTGGGGTACAGTTCCACACACACTAACTCTCACAGGGATACAGTTCCACACACACTGACTCTCACTGCGATACAGTTCCACACACACTGACTCTCACTGGGGGACAGTTCCACACACACTGACTCTCACTGGGATACAGTTCCACACACACTGACTCTCACTGGGGGAAGTTCCACACACACTGACTCTCACTGGGATACAGTTCCACACACACTGACTCTCACTGGATACAGTTCCACACCACACTGCCTCTCACTGGATACAGTTCCACACACACTGACTCTCACTGGGATACAGTTCCACACACACTGACTCTCACTGGGATACAGTTCCCACACACACTGACTCTCACTGGGATACAGTTCCACACACATGACTCTCACTGGGCTACAGTTCCACACACCTGACTCTCACTGGGACACAGTTCCACACCCACTGTCTCTCACTGGGGTACAGTTCCACACACACTGACTCTCACTGGGATACAGTTCCACACACACTGACTCTCACTGGGATACAGTTCCACACCCACTGTCTCTCACTGGGGTACAGTTCCACACACACTGACTCTCACTGGGATACAGTTCCACACACACTGACTCTCACTGGGATACAGTTCCACACACACTGACTCTCACTGGGATACAGTTCCACACACACTGACTCTCACTGGGATACAGTTCCACACACACTGCCTCTCACTGGGATACAGTTCCACACACACTGACTCTCACTGGGGTACAGGTCCCACCCACACTGACTCTCACTGGGGTACAGTTCCACACACACTGACTCTCACTGGGATACAGTTCCACACACACTGACTCTCACTGGGACACAGTTCCACACACACTGACTCTCACTGGGACACAGTTCCACACACACTGACTCTCACTGGGATACAGTTCCACACACACTGACCCTCACTGGGATACAGTTCCACACACACTGACTCTCACTGGGATACAGTTCCACACACACTGACTCTCACAGGGATACAGTTCCACACACACTGACTCTCACTGGGATACAGTTCCACACACACTGACTCTCACAGGGATACAGTTCCACACACACTGACTCTCACTGGGATACAGTTCCACACACACTGACTCTCACAGGGATACAGTTCCACACACACTGACTCTCACTGGGATACAGTTCCACACACACTGACTCTCACTGGGATACAGTTCCACACACACTGACTCTCACTGGGATACAGTTCCACACACACTGACTCTCACTGGGATACAGTTCCACACACACTGACTCTCACTGGGATACAGTTCCACACACACTGACTCTCACTGGGATACAGTTCCACACACACTGACTCTCACTGGGATGCAGTTTCACACACACTGACTCTCACTGGGATACAGTGCCACACACACGGACACTCACTGGGGGAAATAAAGACTTGAATTTCTATGAGAACGAGTCACTCTGGCAAAGAGCGCTGGGGCCTTTGTTGTTTTACAGTTCAATATTTTGTGCCTGATGATATAATTGTGATTGAAGGAAGTCATCTCTCATTTTAAAAAGGGAAACACAACCGTACACACACACACACACACACAGCTACCCTTATCCAGTCATACAGTAACCAGGGCAATCGAGATGAGCTGGGAAAAGAAAAGGGAACTGATTGCACAATAAAATAGACCAGCAAACACGAGGCAACATTAACCAAATGAATGTCATTTGAGTATCCATCATTATTTCGATAAACTCTCCAAACCCCTCAATTAGATTCTACCTGGTCACTCACTTTCGGCTATCTCGCGTTCCACAGATTAACCCCTTAAACCCCTTGATTCAATTTCAAGCTGTAACTTAATCCCATTTATCTCCTCTTCAATGAAACAAAACACTTGCATCTTTCCAAAACTGTGTATTTAAAAATGTTTTCAGTGGATGCTGGGGCCAGTGGCTGAGTCAGCATTTATTACCCATCCTAAATAGCCTTTGAAAGAAGTGTCTCATTTGGTGATTTCAGAGGGCAGTTACCAATCGACCACATTGCTGTGGGTCTTCATCTTAATCTTTTTATCATTATCATAAGTCGGTTTACATGAACATTAGGGACAGCACAGTAGCGCAGTGGTTCGCATAATTGCTTCACAGCTCCAGGGTCCCAGGTTCGATTCCCGGCTTGGGTCACTGTCTGTGCGGAGTCTGCACATTCTCCCCGTGTGTGCGTGGGTTTCCTCCGGGTGCTCCGGTTTCCTCCCACAGTCTAAAGATATGAGGTTAGGTAGATTGGCCATGCAAAATTTCCCTTAGTGTTGGGTGGGGTTACTGGGTTATGGGGATAGGATGGGGGTGTGGGCTTGGGTCGGGTGCTCTTTCCAAGAGCCGGTGCAGACTCGATGGGCCGAATGGCCTCCTTCGGCACTGTAAATTCTATGATCTATGAACACTGCAATGAAGTTACTGTGAAAACCCCCTAGTCGCCACACTCCGGAGCCTGTTCAGGTACACAGAGGGAGAATTCAGAATGTCCAATTCACCTAACAGCACGTCTTTCGGGACTTGTGGGAGGAAACCGGAGCACCCGGAGGAAACCCACACAGACACGGGGAGAACGTGCAGACTCCGCGCAGACAGTGACCCAAGCCAGGAATCGAACCTGGGACCCTGGAGCTGTGAAGCAACAGTGCTAACCACTGTGCTACAGTGCTGCCCTGGAGTCACATGTAGGCCAAGCTGAGTACAGATGGGGGAGAACATTAGTGAACCATCTCAACAACTGATAATAGGTTTGTGGTCATCATTACTGAGACTAGCTTTATATTCCAGATTTATTCATTGAATTTCAATGCAACCAGCTGTAGTGATGCTGTTTGATCTCACATCCCAAGAGAATTAGCTGAGGCCTCAGGTTTACTCGCCATAAGACCATAAAACCATAAGATGTAGGAGCAGAAGGAGGCCATTCAGCCCATCGGCTTTGCCCTGCCATTCAATGAGATCATGGCTGGTCTGATGCAATCCTCAACTCCACCTTCCCACCTCACCCCCATAACCCTTAATACCCTCACAGATTAAAACTCTGTCTCTCAGTCTTGACCGTACGTAACGACCCAGCCCCCACAGCTCTCTGCGGCCAAGAATCCCACAGATTCACTGCCCTCTGAGAGAAGAGATTCCTCCTCATCTCTGTGTGAAATGGGTGATACCTGACTCTGAGATTCTGCCCTCTGATCCTCGGCTCTCTCAGCACCGACCCTGTCAAACTCCCTGAGAACCTTGTATGCCTCAATAAGGTCACCTCTCATTCTTCTAAACTCCAATGAGCACAGGCCCGACCTACTCAACCACTCCTCGTAGGAAAATCCCTCCATCCCCGGGATCAACCCAGTGAACCTCCTCTGGACTGTCTCCAATATCGGTATCTCTTTCCTTGGATAAGGGAATGAAAACCATTCACAGAATTCCAGGTGGGGTCTAACTAGTACCTTGTGTAGTTTTAGTAGGACGTCCCTATTTTTATCCTCCATTCCATTTGAAATGAAAGCCAACATTCCATGTGCCTTCCCAGTTGCCTGCTGAACTTGCATGCTAGCTTTGTGATTGATGCACGAGGCCCTCACATCCCTGTGTGCTGCAGCTTTCTACAGTCTCTCTCCATTTAAATAATATTCAGCTTCTTTATTCTTCGCACCAAAGTGCTAACTTCACACTTCCCGACATTATTTTCCATCTGCCAAGTTTTTACCCACCACCTGACCTGTCTATATCCCTCTATAGACTCTCTCTGTCATCCTCACCACTTACCTCCCCACTTATTTTTAAGTTATCCACAAACTTGGCAATAATATATTCACCTCCCTCGTCCCAAGTCATTGCTGTGTATTGTCAATAATTGTGTTCCCAGCAGTGATCCCTGTGGCAATCCACTAGTTACAGGTTTCTATCCTGAAAATGTCCCTCTTGTCCCAACTCTCTCTGTTTTCTATCAGTTAGCCAATCCTCTATCCATTCTGATATACTACCTCACAGTACCTGGGGAGGCAGTAGCATAGTGGTAATGTCACTGGACTAGTTATCCAGGGTAATGCTGTGCGGATCCAGGTTCAAACCCTGGGGACCCCGGTTCAAACTCTGCCACAGCAGATGGTGAAATTTGAATTCAATTTTTTTTAAAAAGTCTGGAATTAAAAGTCTGATGATGACCATGAAATAATTGTCATGAAAACCCATCTTTGCATAGATAGAACATACATTTGGCCCATCGAGTCTGCACTTAAGCCCTCACTTCCACCCCATTCCCATAACCCCTCCTAAACATTTAGGACACTAAGGGCAATTTATCACGCCCAATCCACCTAACCTGCACGTCTTTGGACTGTGGGAGGAAACCGGAGCACCCGGAGGAAACCCACTCAGACACGGGAGAGAACGTGCAGACTCCACACAGACAGTGACCCAGCCGGGAATCGAACCTGGGACCCTGGCCCTGTGAAGCCACAATGCTATCCACTGTGCTACCGTGCTGCCCCTAATCTGGGTCACTCATGTCCTTCAGGGGAGGGAAATCTGCCCTCCTTACCCGGTCTGGCCTACATGTGACTCCTGACCCACAGCAATGTGGTTGGTTATTAACTACCCTCCTCAGGGGCAATTAGGGATGGGCAATAAATGCTGGCCCAGCCTGTGATTCCCCCGTCCCCTGAACAAATAAAAAAAACTTATCAAACACTTTTTGGAAATCAAGTACATTATATCTACTCATTCCCCTTCATTTACTCTGCTTCTCACCACCTCAAAGAATTCTCATGAATTTGTCAGGCATGATTTCCCCTCATGAAGCCATGCTGATTCTGTTTGATTATATTATGGATTTCTAAATGCTCTGTTATGACATCCTTTATAACGGACTCTATAACTGCACCATTGTCTACCCCAGAAGTGAGTGCTCAGAACTGGATATAATATTTCTGTTCCAGCTGAACCAGTTATTGATAAACGTTTGGAAAAACGTCCTTGCAAAAGAACAAAGAACAAAGGAAAGTACAGCACAGGAACAGGCCCTTCGGCCCTCCAAGCCTGCGCTGACCATGCTGCCCGTCTAAACTAAAATCTTCTGCACTTCCAGGGTCCGTATCCCTCTATTCCCAACCCATTCATGTATTTGTCAAGATGCCCCTTAAACGTCACTAACGTCCCTGTTTCCATCACCTCCTCCGGCAGCGAGTTCCAGGCACCCACTACCCTCTGTGTAAAAAACTTTCCTCGTACATCTCCTCTAAACCTTGACCCTCGCACCTTAAACCTATGCCCCCTAGTAATTGACCCCTCTACCTTGGGGAAAAGCTTCTGACTATCCACTATGTCTATGCCCCTCATAATTTTGTAGACCTCTATCAGGTCGCCACTCAACCTCCATCATTCCAGTGAGAACAAACTGTGTTTATTCAACCTCTCCTCATAGCTAATGCCCTCCATACCAGGCAACATACTGGTAAATCTCTTCTGCACCCTCTCTGAAGCCTCCACATCCTTCTGGTAGTGTGGCGACCAGAATTGAACACGATATTCCAAGTGTGGCCTAACTAAGGTTCTGTACAGCTGCAACATGACTTGCCAATTCTTATACTCAATACCCCGGCCAATGAAGGCAAGCATGCCATATGCCTTCTTGACTACCTTCTCCACCTGTGTCGCCCCTTTCAGTGACCTGTTGACCTGTACACCTAGATCTCTCTGGCTGTCAATACTTTTGAGGGTTCTACCATTCACTGTATATTCCCTGACTGCATTAGACCTTCCAAAATGCATTACCTCACATTTGTCCGGATTAAACTCCATCTGCCATCTCTCTGCCCAAGTCTCCAAACAATCTAAATCCTGCTGTATCCTCTGACAGTCCTCATCGCTATCCGCAACTCCACCAACCTTTGTGTCGTCTGCAAACTTACTAATCAGACCAGTTACATTTTCCTCCAAATCATTTATATATACTACGAACAGCAAAGGTCCCAGCACTGATCCCTGTGGAACACCACTAGTCACAGCCCTCCAATCAGAAAAGCACCCTTCCATTGCTACTCTCTGCCTTCTATGACCTAGCCACTTCTGTATCCATCCTGCCAGCTCACCCCTGATCCCGTGTGACTTCACCTTTTGTACCAGTCTGCCATGAGGGACCTTGTCAAATGCCTTACTGAAGTCCATATAGACAACATCCACTGCCCTACCTGCATCAATCATCTTTGTGCCCTCCTCTTGACCGTACATAGCGACCCAGCCCCTACAGCTCTCTGTGGTAAAGAATTCCACAGATTCACTCCCCTCTGAGAGAAGAAATTCCTCCTTATCTCTGTCTGAAATGGGTGACACGTTACTCTGAGGTTAGACCCTCTTGTCCTGGACTCTCCCACAAGGGGAAACAACCTCTCAGCATCGACCCTGTCAAACTCCCTGAGAACCTTGTATGCCTCAATAAAGTCACCTCCCATTCTTCTAAACTCCAATGAGCACAGACCCGACCTACTCAACCTCTCCTCGTAGGAAAATCCCTCCATCCCCGGGATCAACCCAGTGAACCTTCTCTGGACGGCCTCCAACATCGGTATCTCTTTCCTTAGATAAGGGGATGAAAACCATTCACAGAATTCCAGGTGTTGCCTAGCAAGTACCTCGTATAGTTTTAGTAGGATTTCCCTATTTTTATACTCCATTCCATTTGAAACAAAAGCTAACATTCCATTTGCTTCCCCAGTTGCCTGCTGAACTTGCATGCTAGCTTTGTGATTGATGCACGAGGCCCTCACATCCCTGTGTGCTGCAGCTTTCTGCAGTCTTTCTCCATTTAAATAATATTCAGCTCCTTTATTCTTTCTTCCAAAGTGCTAACTTCACACTGTCCTACATTATATTCCATCTGCCAATGGATGTGGTATATCTGGATTTCCAGAAAGCCTTTGACAAGGTGCCACACAAAAGGTTGCTGCATAAGATAAAGATGCATCGCATTCAGGGTAAGGTAGTAGCATGGATAGAGGATTGGTTAATTAATAGAAATCAAAGAGTGGGGATTAATGGGTGTTTCTCTGGTTGGCAATCAGTAGCTAGTGGTGTCCCTCAGGGATCTGTGTTGGGCCCACAATTGTTCACAATTTACACAGATGATTTGGAGTTGGGGACCAAGGGCAATGTGTCCAAGCTTGCAGATGACACTAAGATGAGTGGTAAAGCAAAAAGTGCAGAGGATACCGGAAGTCTGCAGAGGGATTTGGATAGGTTAAGTGAATGGGCTAGGGTCTGGCAGATGGAATACAATGTTGACAAATGTGAGGTTATCCATTTTGGTAGGAATAACAGCAAATGGGATTATTATTTAAATGATAAAATATTAAAACATGCTGCTGTGCAGAGAAAACTGGGTGTGCTAGTGCATGAGTCGCAAAAAGTTGGTTTACAGGTGCAACAGGTGATTAAGAAGGCAAATGGAGTTTTGTCCTTCATTGCTAGAGGGATGGAGTTTAAGACTAGGGAGGTTATGCTGCAATTGTATACGGTATTAGTGAGGCCACACCTGGAGTATTGTGTTCAGTTTTGGTCTCCTTTCCTGAGAAAGGATGTACTGGCGCTGGAGGGTGTGCAGAGGAGATTCACTAGGTTAATCCCAGAGCTGAAGGGGTTGGATTACAAGGAGAGGTTGAGTAGACTGTGACTATACTCATTGGAATTTAGAAGGATGAGGGGGGAATCTTATAGAAACATATAAAATTATGAAGGAAATAGATAGGATAGATGCGGGCAGGTTGTTTCCACTGGCGGGTGAAAGCAGAACTAGGGGACATAGCCTCAAAATAAGGGGAAGTAGATTTAGGACTGAGTTTAGGAGGAACTTCTTCACCCAAAGGGTTGTGACTCTATGGAATTCCTTGCCCAGTGAAGTGGCTGAGGCTCCTTCATTAAATGTTTTTAAGATAAAGATAGATAGTTTTTTGAAGAATAAAGGGATTAAGGGTTATGGTGTTCGGGCCGGAAAGTGGAGCTGAGTCCACAAAAGATCAGCCATGATCTCATTGAATGGCGGAGCAGGCTCGAGGGGCCAGATGGCCGACTCCTGCTCCTAGTTCTTATATTCTTATGTTCTTATGAACGGTTCAGGACTCCGTGTCTGTACTCGTTGGAGTTTAGAAGGATGAGGGGGGATCTTATTGAAATTTACAAGATACTGCGAGTCTTGGATAGAGAGGACACGGAGAGGATGTTTCCATTTGGAGGAAAAGCTAGAACCAGAGGACACCATCTCAGACTAAAGGGACAATCCTTTAAAACAGAGATGAGGAGGAATTTCTTCAGCCAGAGGGTGGTGAATCTGTGGAACTCTTTGCCGCAGAAGGCTGTGGAGACCAAATCACTGAGTGTCTTTAAGACAGCGATAGAAAGGTTCTTGATTAATAAGGGGAGAGGGCAGGAGAATGGGGAGAAGGCAGGAGAATGGGGATGAAAATATCAGCCATGATTGAATGGCGGAGCAGACTCGATGGGCCGAGTGGCCTAATTCTGCTCCTATGTCTTATGGTCTTATGAGGGCTGTAGTGGGTCTGTGTTACTCTGAGGGCTGTACTGGGTCTGTGTACTGGGTCTGTGTTACTCTGAGGGCTGTACTGGGTCTGTGTTACTCTGAGGGCTGTACTGGGTCTGTGTTACTCTGAGGGCTGTACTGGGTCTGTGTACTGGGTCTGTGTTACTCTGAGGGCTGTACTGGGTCTGTGTTACTCTGAGGGCTGTACTGGGTCTGTGTTACTCTGAGGGCTGTCCTGGGTCTGTGTTACTCTGAGGGCTGTACTGGGTCTGTGTTACTCTGAGGGCTGTAGTGGGTCTGTGTACTGGGTCTGTGTTACTCTGAGGGCTGTACTGGGTCTGTGTAACTCTGAGGGCTGTACTGGGTCTGTGTTACTCTGAGGGCTGTACTGGGTCTGTGTAACTCTGAGGGCTGTACTGGGTCTGTGTACTGGGTCTGTGTTACTCTGAGGGCTGTACTGGGTCTGTGTTACTCTGAGGGCTGTACTGGGTCTGTGTTACTCTGAGGGCTGTACTGGGTCTGTGTACTGGGTCTGTGTTACTCTGAGGGCTGTACTGGGTCTGTGTTACTCTGAGGGCTGTACTGGGTCTGTGTTACTCTGAGGGCTGTACTGGTTCTGTGTAACTCTGAGGGCTGTACTGGGTCTGTGTACTGGGTCTGTGTTACTCTGAGGGCTGTACTGGGTCTGTGTTACTCTGAGGGCTGTACTGGGTCTGTGTTATTCTGAGGGCTGTACTGGGTCTGTGTTACTCTGAGGGCTGTACTGGGTCTGTGTTACTCTGAGTGCTGTACTGGTTCTGTGTAACTCTGAGGGCTGTACTGGGTCTGTGTACTGGGTCTGTGTTACTCTGAGGGCTGTACTGGGTCTGTGTTACTCTGAGGGCTGTACTGGGTCTGTGTTACTCTGAGGGCTGTACTGGGTCTGTGTTACTCTGAGGGCTGCACTGGGTCTGTGTTACTCTGAGGGCTGTACTGGGTCTGTGTTACTCTGAGGGCTGTACTGGGTCTGTGTTACTCTGATGGCTGTACTGGGTCTGTGTTACTCTGAGGGCTGTACTGGGTCTGTGTTACTCTGAGGGCTGTACTGGGTCTGTGTTACTCTGAGGGCTGTACTGGGTCTGTGTACTGGGTCTGTGTTACTCTGAGGGCTGTACTGGGTCTGTGTTACTCTGAGGGCTGTACTGGGTCTGTGTTACTCTGAGCGCTGTACTGGGTCTGTGTACTGGGTCTATGTTACTCTGAGGGCTGTACTGGGTCTGTGTTACTCTGAGGGCTGTAGTGGGACTCTGTTACTCTGAGGGAGCACCCGGAGGAAGCCCACGCAGACACGGGGAGAACGTGCTGACACCGCACAGACAGTGACCCAAGATAGGAATTGAATCCAGGACCCTGCTGCTGTGAAGCAACAGTGCTAACCACCGTGCCACACTGTGCTGGGGATTTCAGAGGAAATATCTTCACTGAGAGAGTAGCGAGAATGTGGAACTTGCTGCCCAGAGTGTGGTTGAAAGGAATCATATAGATCCACATAAAGAGAAGCTCGCGAAACCAGAAAAGTGAAAGGAATAGGATAGGCTGATTGGTTGACATTGCGTGGGGTTTGGAGAGATGCTCCTGCAAAGCATAAACACAGTCAGGAAACAGTGTTAACGTTCTGAGTCCAATGTGACTCGTCTTTGGAATTGAAGGGAGGCGGAAATATTCTGCTGCTGTAAAAGAAGAGGTTCAGGGAAAACAAAAAGAGAAGGTCAATGATAGGGGAGTGTAAATTATGATGATGCTGGGGAACGAAAGGAACTGAGAATAGGAATGGAAGTAATAAAGAAGCAAAGAATTTGTCCAGTGTAGATGTTATAGCAGAATAAAGGCCAGCACCTTCTGAAAGCAAAACATCAGAATGTGTTAAAGTAGAATAAAGGTTAGTGTGTCTGAACGTTGTGGTGGTATGATTTGCATAGCTGTCTGCCATTGGTGCAGAACACCGGCTTACCATTGGCCCTGGTCGGTCATGTGCCTCTCGACCAATTGGTTGAGACCAGTCATGTGACGGCTCTCCGATTGGTCGAGAGGCTGAGTTAACCCCGCCTCCAGAGCGAGGTATGAATAACCAGACCGCCCGGCAGTCGTCCATTTACTGTGGTCGACCACAGGGCTAACTTCTAGCTTATTAAAGCCTAACTTTTGTACAGCAACTCGTCTCGCGTTCGATTGATGGTTCATCAAACGTAAAACACAAGAACAAGATATATGCCGGCACCAGAGGAAAGTAAACAATATGGAGCACAGAGTTCACAGGCCAGAGTTCACAGAGTTCACAGTCCAGAGTTCAGAGAGTTCACAGTCCAGAATTCACAGACCGGAGTTCACACAGAGTTCACAGACCGGAATTCACAGAGTTCACAATCCGGAGTTCACAGAGTTCACAGACCGGAGTTCACAGAGTTCACAGACCGGAGTTCACAGACCGGAGTTCACAGAGTTCACAGGCCGGAATTCACAGAGTTCACAGTCCAGAGTTCACAGAGTTCACAGGCCAGAGTTCACAGACCGGAGTTCACAGAGTTCACAGACCGGAGTTCACACAGAGTTCACAGACCGGAATTCACAGAGTTCACAATCCGGAGTTCACAGAGTTCACAGACCGGAGTTCACAGAGTTCACAGACCGGAGTTCACAGAGTTCACAGTCCGGAGTTCACAGAGTTCACAATCCGGAGTTCACAGAGTTCACAGACCGGAGTTCACTGACCGGAGTTCACAGAGTTCACAGGCCGGAATTCACAGAGTTCACAGTCCAGAGTTCACAGAGTTCACAGGCCGAAATTCACAGAGTTCACAGACCGGAGTTCACAGGCCGGAATTCACAGAGTTCACAGTCCAGAGTTCACAGAGTTCACAGACCAGAGTTGTTGGACTCAATGTTGAGTCCAGAAAGCTGTAAAACACCTCACCGGAGGATGAGGTTCAGTTCCTCCAGTTTGCGCTGGGCTTCACTGGAACATTGCAGCAGGCCAAGGACGGACATGTGGATGTGAGAGCAGGGGGGGAGCTGTAATGGACAGTGATAGGAAGATCAGCGTCATGGTTACAGACTGTTCTGCAAAGCGGTCATCCAGCCTGCAATTGGCTTCCCCAACGTAGAGGAGACGCATTGTGAGCAGTGACTACATTAACTAAATTGAAGGAAGTAGAAGTAAATTGCTGTTTCTCCTGGAAGGAGTGTTTGGAATCTTGGATAGTGAGGAGGGAGGAAGTAAGGGGGAGGGTATTACACCTCCTACAACTGCATGGGGAGGTGCCGTGGGAATGGATGAGGTATTGTGGGTGATAGAGGAGTGGACCTGTGTGTGAGGGAGGGAATGGGCCCTGTGCATTGCCGAGAGGGGAGAGCTGGGAAGGTGTGTCTGGTGGTGGCATCATGCTGGAGTTGGTGGAAATAGCGGAGGATGATCCTTTGTATGCAGAGGCTGGTGGGGTACAGAGTGAGGACCAGGGCAGGGCAGGGCAGCACGGTAGCATTGTGGATTGCATAATTGCTTCACAGCTCCAGGGTCCCAGGTTCGATTCCGGCTTGGGTCACTGTCTGTGCGGAGTCTGCACATCCTCCCCGTGTGTGCGTGGGTTTCCTCCGGGTGCTCCGGTTTCCTCCCACAGTCCAAAGATGTGCAGGTTAGGTGGGTTGGCCATGGTAAATTGCCCTTAGTGTTGGGTGGGGTTATGGGGATAGGGTGGAGGTGTTGACCTTGGGTAGGGTGCTCTTTCCAGGAGCCGGTGCAGACTCGATGGGCCGAATGGCCTCCTTCTGCACTGTAAATTCTATGAAAACACTATTATGGCTCTGGGAGGAGTGTGAAGGGTAGAGGGCAGAGGGTGGGAAATGGGTTGGACACAGTTGAGGGTCCTGCCGACCATATTGAGGGTGTGAATCCTCGGTTGAGGAAAAAGGGGGACATGTTGGAGGTGTTGTTGTGGAAGTTAGCATCATCAGAACAGAAAAACTGGGCAAATAGGCGTGGACTGCTGGACAGGCACGGGGCAGTTAGGCTAACTATCTTGTAATAAGAACAGCTGAATGAATTCAACTATTTGTATAATTAAGATTTTAATATATAATTATTACTACAAAACAATTAATAACACAACTTCCCAACTATTCTGTTGACTACAGTGACTTTAAAACTCCCAGGAGGACATCTGGGGATAGAATTCCGTTCAGCAACCCGTTTAAGGTATGATGCAACTTCAAAATGGTTTCCGGCGAATGAATTAGCGTGCGCGTGAGGTGTGGGAAACAGGGAAAACTCCAGGTAGATAACAGGTCAGATAGCTAGTAAAGTTCCCTCTACACTATCCCATCAAATATTCCCAGGGTAGTTACACAGCGTGTTCGATATAGAATGAAGTAGTTTCAGGGTGTCTGGCATAGCAAGGAGGGGTGTGGGAACTGGAGAATAGTTCTGCCCACAGTGTGCTGTAAAGGGTCACATGAGCTGTGATCAGAGTCTGTTGTGGACAGGACAGAGACTTGTATAGAAGTAAGCATGGAGATCGCCCGCACCTTGGGCTGTACCCTGTATATAGTTACGCATTGCAATAAACACTTAATGTTCAACGTTACAAGCCTCCAAACCTCTTTGCGAAGTTCTGAAGAGAACATACAATATAGTACTTGGTGGCAGCTCAATGGGAAAACCTGAATCTTAGAGAGAAGCTGGAGCAGAAATCCGCAATCTGGATAAACAAAAGGAGCAGATTACTGACCGAATTGAAAGTCTAAGGTTCAAACAGCGGGGGAAAACACCTGAAAGAATATCCATTACAGAACTAGGAGACAGGCAGATGGAAACCTCCCCCCCCCCCCCCCCCCCACCCCACTCTGCAGCTCAGCACTCCATGATGAAGCCCTTTGTGAGTCGCCATCGATTGCCGAGTCAAAGGATCTAGCAGGTCTGAGCAAATAAATTAGTTTTGAGGCAGAACTGGCCTTTAATTTAAAAATTTTTTTTTTTTTTAATAAATTTAGAGTACCCAATTATTTTTCGAACTGGCCTTTAATAACGCTTATTGTCACTTATTGCTTATTGTCACGAGTAGACTTCAATGAAGTTACTGTGAAAAGCCCCTAGTCGCCACATTCCGCCGCCTGTTCGGGGAGGCCGGTACGGGGATTAAACCCGCGCCGCTGGCCTTGTTCTGCCTGACAAGCCAGCTGTTTAGCCCACTGTGCTAAACCAGCCCCTTTAAACGTCTTCAGTACTTTGAGCAGTCAGAGCAGGGGCTGTCCCAGATCACCGCGACTGGCCTGGGTTCAGAGCCGATACGACAACACGGAGGCCGAAAGGCAGGAATCGATTTGCAATCACGCACAAAGGTTCTGAAAAAACTGAGGAGGCCCCAACTTGCTGAATTGGATAAATCGCTGCAGAGCGTAAATCTCAGAGGGGTCGTGCCCCATTACCATGGGAGCCCAAGAAGCTTTGAAGAAACAGTTACCACGGCGCCATCTTTAACATCTAAAGCTGTACTCAACTAAACTGTAGTAACCATGGACAACAGAACAACATCACCACACCAATTCAACCAGGGGCTGGTTTAGCACACTGGACTAAATCGCTGGCTTTGAAAGCAGACCAAGGCAGGCCAGCAGCACGGTTCAATTCCCGTAACAGCCTCCCTGAACAGGCGCCGGAATGTGACGACTAGGGGCTTTTCACAGTAACTTCATTGAAGCCTACTTGTGACAATAAGCCATTTGCATTTTCATTTCATTTCAATTGAGACTGATCCAACACCAGACCATGAACAAAACTGGGCACCTTGGCAAAAAAAGATTTGAAAGCTACGCGATAAACTAATCGACAGAGGCTGAAGAAGTGAATGCACTGCTTCGTCCAGTGGGCCCATCAGCCAATGATATCACTGGGAGGCGAGGAACAATCCAATCTTCAGATAAGCTTGGAAAGGTTCTGAAATTCTTCGGCACACATTTCAATCTGAGAAGCAAGATAATGTAAGGCAGCTCAAAATCCACCAAGCCAGCCCAGCAGCCTGGAGAACCAGCTAACTCCTTTATGAACTACTTATACAGATTGCTGAAGGCGGTGACCACTGTGGCCTTAAGTCAGAAGTCGGTATGCAGGTACATAATGCAGTAAGCAAGGCAAATGGAGCGTGGAGAGGCTGAATAGACTCGGACTGTTTTCAGTGGAAAGACGGAGGGATGAGGCCCAACCTGAGGATCCAATGTTTGCCGTCGCACAATGTGTAGATTCCACTGCAACCCCCAGCCAACATGCACAGCTCCAAGACTAGGGAGGTTATGCTGCAATTGTATAAGGTGTTAGTGAGGCCACACCTGGAGTATTGTGTTCAGTTTTGGTCTCCTCACTTGAGAAAGGACGTACTGGCGCTGGAGGGTGTGCAGAGGAGATTCACTAGGTTAATCCCAGAGCTGAAGGGATTGGATTATGAGGAGAGGTTGAGTAGACTGGGACTGTACTCGTTGGAATTTAGAAGGATGAGAGGGGATCTTATAGAAACATATAAAATTATGAAGGGAATAGATAGGATAGATGCGGGCAGGTTGTTTCCACTGGCGGGTGACAGCAGAACTAGGGGACATAGCCTCAAAATAAGGGGAAGTAGATTTTGGACTGAGTTTAGGAGGAACTTCTTTACCCAAAGGGTTGTGAATCTATGGAATTCCTTGCCAAGTGAAGCAGTTGAGGCTCCTTCATTACATGTTTTTAAGGTAAAGATAGATAGTTTTTTGAAGAATAAGGGATTAAGGGTTATGGTGTTCGGGCCGGAAAGTGGAGCTGAGTCCACAAAAGATCAGCCATGATCTAATTGAATGGCGGAGCAGGCTCGAGGGGCCAGATGGCCGACTCCTGCTCCTAGTTCTTATGTTCTTATGTAAGACAGCATCGGAGCAAGAGAGCAGCAACCGCCAACTCACAGGAGCACGGCTCAGTGAGACACAGAAATAAGAAAGAACTCCAGTGTTGGGATGACGGACCAGCTGCAGAAGGAGCCCCCCCAATGAGGAGCATGCAAACGTGGAGGGGCACCTTCAACTGCCCCAAAGGGCAGGGTGGACCCCAAGGAAAATGAAAAGCCGTGTTCAGGCCACAAAGTAATGGAGTCGGCACTCGCTCTGGAGTGATGAAGACACACTCGTGGGCCCCGAACAAAGCAGCTCGCGGACTGACAAAGAAAAGCTCAACTCCAAGGAGCGGGAAAAAAACAATCAGTGAGTCAGCCAGCGACGGAGACACAGATGACTTCAACTCAAAATCAACAAATCACGACCAAAACAAAATCTGAAAGAATTGTTGAGCCTCTCGACTGTCTGAATTTTTAATATCAGACACTTGAGGCTGGGAGTAGCAGCAGAATTGTAATATAACGTTTGGGTAAGTCCTGGGGGGTGATGTAGTATAAGGGTATGTGACATAGCAAGGGTTAATGTAGGACTGGAGAACAGTACCACCCACAGTGCAATGTAAAGAGTCACATGACCTAGGACCAGAGTTATTGGACCGAGACCTGTGTAGACGGAAGCACAGAGTTCACCTGTCGCTTGGGTTACACCCTGTATATTTGATAGAGTTATGTGTTACCAATAAACACTTAATGTTCAACCATACAATGCACTGAATCTCTTCCTCAGCCCGAATGAAGAGAACATATAACTTATTAAGAAACTCACTCAACATTGTCCCCATCAAACACTCCCAGGACAGGTACAGCACGGGGTTAGATACAGAGTAAAGCATCCTCTACACTGTCCCCATCAAACACTCCCAGGACAGGTACAGCACGGGGTTAGATACAGAGTAAAGCTCCCTCTACACTGTCCCCATCAATCACTCCCAGGACAGGTACAGCACGGGGTTAGATACAGAGTAAAGCTCCCTCTACACTGTCTCCATCAAACACTCCCAGGACAGGTACAGCACGGGGTTAGATACAGAGTAAAGCTCCCTCTACACTGTCTCCATCAAACACTCCCAGGACAGGTACAGCACGGGGTTAGATACAGAGTCAAGCTCCCTCTACACTGTCCCCATCAAACACTCCCAGGACAGATACAGCACAAAAATTACTCTTTTTTTGCAGCAATACCCCAGTTGTGTGCCTCCAAACAACTTTCTTGTGCTTAATATTTGTGATTTTTGTTTCACATTCAGGTGGTGTACAGGAAAGCAAGAAATGGGCCAACAAAGGAACCTGAACATGAAAAGACTGTGGTCACCAGCAGAATGAAGGAAGCCATGGGGACTGAGGCACAAGGAGCTCTGTCAGGAACATCAGCACAACACGGTGCCTCATCCAGTTTGGATGTTCCACAAGAAAGCCAAGAACAAATTCTGGAAACGTCTCCTGACTCTGGTGACGGCAGGTCAGATTCAGGTCAACAGGGACAATCCGAACATGATGTGCAAACGTCCCAACAAGGACAGAACATAGGACTGGTGAGCAACTTGGATCAAACTCCTAATGGGTCAGAGCTGCCCAGAGGAATCGGCCAAACTGATAATGCTCAGAGGCCTGAGCAATTTGTGACCATCGTGACCTCAGATGAAAGGGGAGTGACAGAACTAAAGGTTGTAGCAGAGCAGAAACCTCCACTAGAGAAACTCAATGAGGATCTGATGGAAAAGCAGCAGATGATTGAACAGCTGAACCATCTGCTTAAAGAGAAAGAGAGGATTCATGGGGAGGAGTCCTCCAAACTCCAGCAAGAGATCGCAAACTTGCAGGAGATGCAGAAGAAGAGTGAGGAACAATCAAAGAGGCTTGACCAGCTGGAGGACAGCAACAAGTTCTTGAATGAAACTGTTGAGGAAATGGATGGGATCCTTGATCAACTGAAGCAAACAATGGCCCAAAAGGACCACGAGAATATGTTACTGAGAAAAGAGCAGGTTGAGAAGATGGCAACAGCTCAACAATTCCACGAGGAAGAGTTGGAGAAACTGAAGCTCAGGCTTGGAGAACACCCAAAGGAAAGCAATGGAGCGAAATGGGATGTTGATGAAAGGCTCAAGATAGTATCAGAGGAACAGTCAATCTTGGCTGGATTTCAGAGTAAGACCGAGCTGGAGACAGGCCAGAAATGGGCTGAGTTGGAAGAGCCGGGGTCCAAGGTGCACGACCTGGAGTCTCTCAACAACTCACTGGAAGAGAAGTACAGGGCGAGCCAACAAAAGGTCAAAGATTTGGAAATGTCCGTCATGTCACTTCAGTCAGAGGTCAACAGAATCCAAGGCCTGGACCAGAGCGGTGCAGCCGTTCTCTCTCCAGCTGGGAAAGAACTGAAGCTGGAGGTGGACGACGGGAATGTTGAAGAAATCCAGAGGGTTGGCCAGATTGAGTTGGTCAATCCAGAGCTGGAAAGGGATGAACTCATGCAGGAGGAAAGTACGTGCTCAGAGTCTCTCGCTGCTTCGAAACAGGAACACCGACCGGCCTTGCTGAAAGTACCTGATCTTGCTCAACAGCTCGAGAAGCACAAAGAGCGAGAGGAGAGCCCGAAAAACCCCAATGAGGACAGCAGAAACACTGCAGCAAAAGAATCGGATGATCTCAAGGTCTGGACGTACAAACTGGCGGAAACAAATCGGAAATTCGAGTCATCACATGGCGAAGAGTCAGACGCTGAAGAGAAACTAGAAACAGTTGCCCAACTCCATATGTCAACAGCAGAAAACCGAGCCACTGAATCGGAAGGCCAACGTGAGGTTCTTGCAGAGGAGGTGCAGGCGAAGCTGGCCACACCCGAGGGAAACCAGGAGGAACTCGTCGTGGCGCAAACAGAAAATGCTGAAATGAAACATAGTTTGCAAGAGAGGGCTGAGGGGAAAGCATCCCCCCACACGGAGCTGACCTCTGTGCTTCCCGCTCCAGAGGAGTCTGGTCAAGAGGTCGTCAGGATTCAGAAGCAACTGGAAGAGCTGGAAAACAGCCATAGGCTAGAGGTTCAAGGAATGCTGGAAAGAATTGAGACCGTTCAAGCTGAGCGGGAAACTTTGGAGCAACAGAAGGAAGAGCTGAGGAAGAAGGTTTCCCTTTTTGATGAGGAGCTTCTGGAACTGAGGGAGAGCGTCAGAAAACTGGGGCTGGCCAACGCCAAGGCACAGGGTGAGACGGAGAGGGCACAGGCTGAGAGGGAGCGGTTACGGGCACAGTTGGTAAAGCTGTCCTCCGAGAAGGTCGCACTGGAGGAAGCAGCGAGGAGGGGGCAGCTGCAAGTGGATGACGAAGCCTGCAAGTTGGAGAATACCCAGGAGGGGAAGGCAGGAGGACAAGGGCAGCTGTCATCGCTCGCGAAGGAGAACCAAGAACTTCACGCTGATCTGCAGGCCCTGCGGGAGCAAGTGAGCTCGCTGCAGCGATCGATGGCAGAGGCCAACGCTGACTGTGAGCAGGGGATGGCCAACAGAACCGCTGAATGGGACAGACAAACAGAGGTACAAGCTAACTCTTACAGTGACTGTGCCAAACAGTTACATTATTCTGTCTGTAACTAATCAGTTGTGGTAAGCGACAAAAATGCAAACCTGCATTCACCTACAGTAGTGTTTTACCTACTGTGACATAGAACACAGAACAGTACAGCACAGAACAGGCCCTTCGGCCCTCGATGTTGTGCCGAGCAATGATCACCCCACTCAAACCCACGTATCCACCCTATACCCGTAACCCAACAACCCCCCCTCCACCTTACTTTTTAGGACACTATGGGCAATTTAGCATGACCAATCCACCTAACCTGCACATCTTTGGACTGTGGGAGGAAACCGGAGCACCCGGAGGAAACCCACGCAGACACGGGGAGTACGTGCAGACTCCACACAGACAGTGACCCAGCCGGGAATCGAACCTGGGACCCTGGAGCTGTGAAGTATTTATGCTAACCACCATGCTACCGTGCTGCCCCAAAGTCGAGGAGTATTCTATCTAAGATCTTCCCGATTACTCCAGGTTGTAAGCTACCAAACAAGGTCTTGTGAATATCTAAAGTAAGACTCGCTATTTGGGAGTTCTAATAATAGTATTCACAATGTGCCTCGTGTTCACTACCTTCAGTGTTCAGGATAGACTGTGACTTAGATAACTATCTTTTCCTTAACTTCAACTAAATATTTCTAATTCTTGAGAGCCAGACACGGGTAAGTGACCCTTCCGATATCCTCAAAGGGTGAGAATATGATGAGTCTTAGTTAAATGTCACTCTTATTTATTAAAATAGACACGGATCTGTTTGGTAAAATATATACACAATTTATTTAAAGCAAAAGGGTAATACAAGTATTTTTAATAAATGAGAGTTTGACAAATACAGGATATGTGATGAGTTAGCCTGTGACCTCCCTAACTACATAATTGCTTAAGCTATAAACATTTCATACTTACAACTAATAGCCTCGGACCTCGATACTCAATCAATGAGCAGAACTCTACAAGTCGAGATAGCAGATTGGTCAAACACCAGCAACCTCCGAAACAGCTCTCCAAGCAAAACTCTAACTTTCGCAGCCTGTGTTTAAACATTTATATCCTTTTCTTACTTAGGGAGTTCTAGGGAGTTTTTTTACAGAGCATCAGCTTCTGAAAAATAGATTGACTCCCCAGTTATTTCGAGATTAAGAGCAGTCTCTCTCTCTTGGTCGACAAGGCCTTGCTTTCTAGGGACGTCTAACAGGGCACCTGTTCCTAAAGATACGAGGTTGATCCCTCCAGTAGCTATCTCCAGAAAAACACCAGGCTCCCTCCTTGGCCAGGCCTCCTGCCGAACAGTAGCCTCCCTTCGTGGCCAGGCCACTCGACAAGCAATACCCTCCCTTATTTGGCAAAGCTTATTTCCAGAAAAGGCCACAAGACTTAATGAGCTCACTGCATCTGGATCGTAAAAAGATAATGTCTGTGATACTTGTTGAAAAACATTATTGTGATAAGTAATGGTTTACAAGAGATAATTGACTTCATCAGTCATTAGTTTTTAATATAGGATTAAATACATATTTTAATATAACATTATAGAACATAGAACAGTACAGCACAGAAAAGGCCCTTCGGCCCTCAATGTTGTGCCGAGCCATGATCACCCTACTCAAACCCATGTGTCCACCCTATACCCGTAACCCAACAACCCCCCCCTTAACCTTACTTTTTTATTAGGACACTACGGGCAATTTAGCATGGCCAATCCACCTAACCCGCACATCTTTGGGCTGTGGGAGGAAACCGGAGCACCCGGAGGAAACCCACGCACACAGGGGGAGGACGTGCAGACTCCTCACAGACAGTGACCCAGCCGGGAATCGAACCTGGGACCCTGGAGCTGTGAAGCATTTATGCTAACCACCATGCTACCTTGCTGCCCCATTAGTTCTGATCAGCTTTTAATATAGATGGATACTGCCACACTACACTGTGAATTACGCAGAACAGCAGGGACTGACATGGAACGGGACACAGCTGCCACTTTGCACAGCCAGGTTCCATAGAAAGCGGACAGATTGGTTTGAATTATAGAATGATGCAGCCGAGAGGGAGGCCATTCAGCCCATCCGGCCTGTTCCAGATCTTTATCAGAGCCACCCGACTAACCTCACTCCCCCCCCAGCTCGGCAAAATGTTCCGCTCGGAAGTATTTATCCAATACTTTTTGAAAGTTTCTGTTGAATTTGCTTTCGCTGTCCTGTCAGGTAATGTGCCCGGATCACAGATCACTGAGTGAAAAACATTTCCCCTGAACCTCCCTCTGGCTCTCTGCACAATCACATTCAATTTGGCTTCTCTGGTTATTGACCATTGGAAACTGCTTCCCCTTCATTACTCTGTCCAAACCCTTCGTCATTTTGAACACCTCCCTTAAATCTCCCCTTAACCCTTGCTCTGAGCACAACTATCCCTGGGTGAGGGAGGAACGTTGTCAAAGGCATCTGGAAATCTCCTGCTCTAGACTTAAACTTAAAACAGCGTCTCAAAATATTCAACTAATATCTGGGCGGCTGATGGAGTGGCCTCGGTTTTACTCCTTATCAAAAAGGTGGTACCTCTGCCAGCGCCACGTCAACCTCGATCATCGACTCAAATCCCTGGACTAGAATTTGAACCTAAGACTGTCTCCAGGACACAGCCTGATCCGAGGCCTTGGTCTTGAGTTACCCGTCCCGGCCCCTGTGAGGTGATCCGTGGTTCCAGGTGAAGTGCACCCCCCACCCCCCACCACCCCCCCCCCCCCCCCCCCCACCCCCCAATCGCCCTCTTTGGGTGAGGGAGCCTCGTCACTGTTTGCGACCTCACAGCCAAGCCGATTCACCACCCTCTGGCTGAAGAAATTCCTCCTCATCTCTGTTTTAAAGGATCGTCCCTTTAGTCTGAGATGGTGCCCTCTGGTTCTAGTTTTTCCAACAAGTGGAAACATCCTCTCCACGTCCACTCTATCCAGGCCTCGCAGTATCCTGTAAGTTTCAATAAGATCCCCCCTCATCCTTCTAAACTCCAACGAGTACAGACCCAGAGTCCTCAACCGTTCTCAAATAGCCATGGGGACAATCCCCTGTGAAGTGAGCATGTGTGTGAGAACAGGCGATGCCCCTACAGTTGAGTATCTGGGTGATTCTTGCTGCTTGAGGTTGCCTATGAGGAATAGGTACTTGGCTGACATTCCAGACAGATCCCAGTTACCTTGGAGCCCATAGCCCAGTGAGGGTCAGCACATTCAGGGGAAGGGCTCCACTTACGCTTCGAGTAGGATTCGAGCTCTCAATCCGGATGAATTATTTCCCCCCCCCCACCCCCAGGTTCAAAATGAAGCATTGCTGACGGCGAGGAAGGACTTCCAACGCACAGCAGAGGAACGAAAGTCCAAGGATGCTGAGCTGGTGTCGCTGGCTGAATCTCTAGAACAGTAAGGATCGCTCGGTCTCACTCCCAACCTGTCGCACAGTTCACTGGGGGTGCCCGCATTCTGAGTCGGCAGGTGCAGGGTTCAAATCCCACTCCAGCCAGCCCGGGTGAGTAGAGGCCCAAGCTCAGGGTCTGTCTGAACTCCGGGTTGGCAGCCGGAGGGGTCTGTGTGTCCAGTGAGTCGTCACCACCCCCCCCCCCCCCCCCCCCCCCCCCCAACCCTCCCATCCCCCTCATACTCCCAAAAAAGCCTTTCCACCATCAAGACAAATCACTCCATCAGCGGGGAGAAAGGTAGTTACAGACGGAAGCTGCAAATGTTCAACCTTTTCCCAGGAAGAGATTGAAGATTAAACAAACATTCAGTTCCCGGGAATGTCAGGAAAACGCAGGTAAGAGTCACACCCTGGCTGCTCTGGAAGCTGCAGAGGGTGTTAGAGGAGAAATGGGGCCATGGTTTTTCCTTCAGACAAAGCAAACACAATTTAGAGTCAGTATTTGATGCTGGATTGAGCTCGATCGACCCCAACTGTCGATCGAACAGTGAGTGTTGTCTCTCTGATGCAGCCTCCTGCAGTTAAATATCAGCTACTGCACAGCAAGTGTACAAGATGCACACAGGGGAGCTGACACAGAGGTACCCTGGGCAGCACAGAGCCAGACAGGAGTGAAGTGTTTCCTGACCCAGGTCCCCACTGTCCTTAAAGAAATCGACAAACGGCTTTCAACTGCGGGTTCACCCATCCACCGACCCCCTCACAATTCACTGAGCAATAGGGGCTGGTTTAGCTCACAAGGCTAAACCGCTGGCTTTTAAAGCAGACCAAGCAGGCCAGCAGCACGGTTCGATTCCCGTACCAGCCTCCCCGGACAGGCGCCGGAATGTGGTGACTAGGGGCTTTTCACAGTAACTTCATTGAAGTCTACTCGTAACATAGAACAGTACAGCACAGAACAGGCCCTTCGGCCCTCAATGTTGTGCCGAGCCATGATCACCCTACTCAAACCCACGTATCCACCCCACACCCGTAACCCAACAACCCCCCCCCTTAACCTTACTTTTATTAGGACACTACGGGCAATTTAGCATGGCCAATCCACCTAACCCGCACATCTTTGGACTGTGGGAGGAAACCGGAGCACACGGAGGAAACCCACGCACACACGGGGAGGACGTGCAGACTCCGCACAGACAGTGACCCAGCCGGGAATCGAACCTGGACCCTGGAGCTGTGAAGCATTTATGCTAACCACCATGCTACCCTGCTGCCCCAAACAATAAGCGATTTTCATTTTTCATTTCATCTTCCGTGGACGGGGTCCTCCATTTCGCCCGTGGGTTTCCCGACGGCGTGGGGGTGCCCACAATGGGAAACCCCATTGGCTGGCTGATGGCACAGAGGATTCCGCCACAACATTTTGGCCTCGACAACTTCCTGTGGCAAAAATTCTACACGCTCACCACTCCTTGGGTGAAGAAATGTCTCCTTATCTCTGTCCGAAACAGTTTTACCCTGAATCCTCTGACTGGGACCCCTGGTTCACCCATCATTGCTAACATCTTCCCTGCATCTACCCTGCTTAGTCCTGTTAGAATTTTATACGTCTCTATGAGATCCCCCCCTCATTCTTCTGAACTCCAGAGAGAACAATCCCAACCTAGTCAATCTCTCCTCATGCGTCAGTTCCACCATCCCTGGAATCAGTCGGGTAAACCTTCGCTGCACTCCCTCCAGAGGAAGAACATTCTTCCTCAGAGAAGGAGACCACCAATGGCGTAGAGATTTCAAGGGGTGCAGAGTCCTGTGAGGTTGTCAGACTGGAGGAGACTAGAACCAGGCCCGGGGGGGGGGGGGGGGGGGGGGGGGGGTGGCATGGAGAGCGTGGAAACAAGGATGGGAACTGTAACTTTTGGAACTCATCGAGCAGGAGCCAATCACATAGTTGCATTGCCAGAGCTAATTCTGATTGGCCAGTTTGGTAATGTGCTGTGGAAATGTTGGGTTTGAAGATGAAGTTCAGACGGGGATTGGGTCTAATTCTGTCTCATCCCCGGCATTAGTGACATTGCCTCTTCGGTGTCCATTCACAGAGCCAGGAGAGTTCAGGAGGATTTGAAGGAAACTTTGAAAAAGGCACAAGAAGATGCAGAAAGCAGGGAGGACGAATCCCGGCAGGAAGTCCGGGATCTCAAGGAGACAATCGGATCGCTGAAGGAACGGACAGTGGAACTGATCAGGTGAGGGACTGAGAAAGAGCGATCACTGACCTGGGAGTGGAGAGAGTGTCAGAAAAGAGAGATTTATTATTTATGGTGAATCTGACGGGGTGTGTGTCAGGGTGTGTGTGTCGGGGTGAGTGTGTCAGGGTGTGTGTGTCAGTGTGTGTGTGCCAGGGTGTGTGTGTCAGGGTGTGTGTGTCAGGGTGTGTGTGTCAGGGTGTGTGTCAGGGTGTGTGTGTCGGGGTGTGTGTGTCAGGGTGTGTGTGTCGGGGTGTGTGTGTCAGGGTGTGTGTGTCGGGGTGAGTGTGTCAGGGTGTGTGTGTCAGTGTGTGTGTCAGGGTGAGTGTGTCGGGGTGAGTGTGTCAGGGTGTGTGTCAGGGTGTGTGTGTCGGGGTGTGTGTGTCGGGGTGAGTGTGTCAGGGTGTGTGTCAGGGTGTGTGTGTCGGGGTGTGTGTGTCAGGGTGTGTGTGTCAGGGTGTGTGTGTCAGGGTGTGTGTCAGGGTGTGTGTGTCGGGGTGTGTGTGTCAGGGTGTGTGTGTCGGGGTGTGTGTGTCAGGGTGTGTGTGTCAGGGTGTGTGTGTCGGTGTGTGTGTCGGGGTGAGTGTGTCAGGGTGTGTGTGTCAGGGTGTGTGTGTCAGGGTGAGTGTGTCGGGGTGAGTGTGTCAGGGTGTGTGTCAGGGTGTGTGTGTCGGGGTGTGTGTGTCAGGGTGTGTGTGTCAGGGTGTGTGTGTCAGGGTGTGTGTCAGGGTGTGTGTGTCAGGGGTGTGTGTGTCAGGGTGTGTGTGTCAGGGTGTGTGTGTCAGGGTGTGTGTGTCAGGGTGTGTGTCAGGGTGTGTGTGTCAGGGTGTGTGTGTCAGGGATGTGTGTGTCAGGGTGTGTGTGTCGGGGTGTGTGTGTCAGGGTGTGTGTGTCGGGGTGTGTGTGTCAGGGTGTGTGTGTCGGGGTGAGTGTGTCAGGGTGTGTGTGTCAGGGTGTGTGTGTCGGGGTGTGTGTGTCAGGGTGTGTGTGTCGGGGTGAGTGTGTCAGGGTGTGTGTGTCAGGGTGTGTGTGTCAGGGTGTGTGTCAGGGTGTGTGTGTCAGGGTGTGTGTGTCAGGGTGTGTGTGTCGGGGTGTGTGTGTCAGGGTGTGTGTGTCAGGGTGTGTGTGTCAGGGTGTGTGTGTCAGGGATGTGTGATGTGATGTGTGTGTCAGTGTATGTGTGTGTGTCGGGGTGTGTGTGTGTTAGGGTGTGTGTGTCAGGGTGTGTGTGTCAGGGTATGTGTGATGTGATATGTGTGTCAGTGTATGTGTGTGTGTCGGGGTGTGTGTGTGTCGGGGTGTGTGTGTGTCGGGGTGTGTGTGTGTCGGGGTGTGTGTGTCGGGGTGTGTGTGTCGGGGGTGTGTGTGTCGGGGGGTGTGTGTGTCAGGGTGTGTGTGTCGGGGGGTGTGTCGGGGGGTGTGTCAGGGTGTGTGTGTGTTAGGGTGTGTGTGTCGGGGGGTGTGTCAGGGTGTGTGTGTGTCGGTGTGTGTGTCGGTGTGTGTGTCGGTGTGTGTGCCGGTGTGTGTGTCAGTGTGTGTGTGAGGGTGTATGTCGAGTGGTGTGTGTGTCAAGGTGTGTGTGTGTCAGTGTGTGTGTGAGGGTGTATGTCGGGGTGTATGTGTCAGGGTGTGTGTGTCAGGGTGTGTGTGTCGATGTGTGTGTCGGGGGTGTGTGTGTCAGGGTGGGGGTGACGGGGTCAGTGTGCCGGGGTGGGGGTGGGGGTGTCGGAGTGGGGGTGGGGGTGACGGGGTCAGTGTGTCGGGGTGGGGGTGGGGGTGGGGGTGACGGGGTCAGTGTGTCGGGGTGGGGGTGGGGGTGACAGGGTCAGTGTGTCGGGGTGGGGGTGGGGGTGACGGGGTCAGTGTGTCGGGGTGGGGGGTGGGGGTGGGGGTGACGGGGTTCAGTGTGTTGGGGTGGGGGGTGACGGGTCAGTGTGTTGGGGTGGGGGTGGGGGTGACAGGGTCAGTGTGTCGGGGTGGGGGTGGGGGTGGGGTGACGGGTCAGTGTGTTGGGGTGGGGGTGGGGGTGACAGGGTCAGTGTGTCGGGGTGGGGTGGGGGTGACGGGGTCAGTGTGTCGGGTGGGGGTGGGGGTTGGGGTGACGGGGTCAGTGTGTCGGGGTGGGGGTGGGGATGGGGGTGACAGGGTCAGTGTGTCGGGGTGGGGTGGGGTGGGGGTGACGGGGTCAGTGTGTTTGGGGTGGGGGTGGGGGTGGGGGTTGGGGTGACGGGGGTCAGTGTGTCGGGGTGGGGGTGGGGGGTGACGGGGTCAGTGTGTCGGGTGGGGGTGGGGGTGGGGGTGGGGGTGGGGTTGGGGTGACGGGTCAGTGTGTCGGGGTGGGGGTGGGGGTGACGGGGTCAGTGTGTTGGGGTGGGGGTGGGGGTGGGGGTGACGGGGTCAGTGTGTCGGGGTGGGAGTTGGGGTGACGGGGTCAGTGTGTCGGGGTGGGGGTGGGGGTGACGGGGTCAGTGTGTCGGGGTGGGGGTGGGGTGACGGGGTCAGTGTGTCGGGGTGGGGGTGGGGTGACGGGGTCAGTGTGTCGGGGTGGGGGTGGGGGTTGGGGTGACGGGGTCAGTGTGTCGGGGTGGGGGTGGGGGTGACGGGGTCAGTGTGTCGGGGTGGGGGTGGGGTGACGGGGTCAGTGTGTCGGGGTGGGGGTGGGGGTGGGGGTGACGGGGTCAGTGTGTCGGGGTGGGGGTGGGGGTGACGGGGTCAGTGTGTCGGGGTGGGGGTGGGGGTGACAGGGTCAGTGTGTCGGGGGGTGTGTCGGGGGGTGTGTCAGGGTGTGTGTGTGTTAGGGTGTGTGTGTCGGGGGGTGTGTCAGGGTGTGTGTGTCGGTGTGTGTGTCGGTGTGTGTGTCGGTGTGTGTGCCGGTGTGTGTGTCAGTGTGTGTGTGAGGGTGTATGTCGAGTGGTGTGTGTGTCAAGGTGTGTGTGTGTCAGTGTGTGTGTGAGGGTGTATGTCGGGGTGTATGTGTCAGGGTGTGTGTGTCAGGGTGTGTGTGTCGATGTGTGTGTCGGGGGTGTGTGTGTCAGGGTGGGGGTGACGGGGTCAGTGTGCCGGGGTGGGGGTGGGGGTGTCGGAGTGGGGGTGGGGGTGACGGGGTCAGTGTGTCGGGGTGGGGGTGGGGGTGGGGGTGACGGGGTCAGTGTGTCGGGGTGGGGGTGGGGGTGACAGGGTCAGTGTGTTGGGGTTGGGGGTGGGGGTGACGGGGTCAGTGTGTCGGGGTGGGGGTGGGGGTGGGGGTGACGGGGTCAGTGTGTTGGGGTGGGGGTGGGGGTGACGGGGTCAGTGTGTTGGGGTGGGGGTGGGGGTGACAGGGTCAGTGTGTCGGGGTGGGGGTGGGGGTGGGGGTGACGGGGTCAGTGTGTTGGGGTGGGGGTGGGGGTGACAGGGTCAGTGTGTCGGGGTGGGGGTGGGGGTGGGGGTGACGGGGTCAGTGTGTCGGGGTGGGGGTGGGGGTTGGGGTGACGGGGTCAGTGTGTCGGGGTGGGGGTGGGGATGGGGGTGACAGGGTCAGTGTGTCGGGGTGGGGTTGGGGGTGGGGGTGACGGGGTCAGTGTGTCGGGGTGGGGGTGGGGGTGGGGGTTGGGGTGACGGGGTCAGTGTGTCGGGGTGGGGGTGGGGGTGACGGGGTCAGTGTGTCGGGGTGGGGGTGGGGGTGGGGGTGGGGGTGGGGGTTGGGGTGACGGGGTCAGTGTGTCGGGGTGGGGGTGGGGGTGACGGGGTCAGTGTGTTGGGGTGGGGGTGGGGGTGGGGGGTGACGGGGTCAGTGTGTCGGGGTGGGGGTGGGGGTGGGGGTGACGGGGTCAGTGTGTCGGGGTGGGGGTGGGGGTGACGGGGTCAGTGTGTGGGGGTGGGGGTGACGGGGTCAGTGTGTCGGGGTGGGGGTGGGGGTGACGGGGTCAGTGTGTCGGGGTGGGGGTGGGGGTGGGGGTGACGGGGTCAGTGTGTCGGGGTGGGGGTGGGGGTGACGGGGTCAGTGTGTCGGGGTGGGGGTGGGGTGACGGGGTCAGTGTGTCGGGGTGGGGGTGGGGTGACGGGGTCAGTGTGTCGGGGTGGGGGTGGGGTGACGGGGTCAGTGTGTCAGGGTGGGGGTGGGGGTGGGGTGACGGGGTCAGTGTGTCGGGGTGGGGGTGGGGTGACGGGGTCAGTGTGTCGGGGTGGGGGGGGGGTGATGGGGTCAGTGTGTCGGGGTGGGGGTGGGGGTGACGGGGTCAGTGTGTCGGGGTGGGGGTGGGGTGGGGGTGGGGGTGGGGATGGGGGTGACGGGGTCAGTGTGTCGGGGTGGGGGTGGGGTGATGGGGTCAGTGTGTCGGGGTGGGGGTGGGGTGACGGGGTCAGTGTGTCGGGGTGGGGGTGGGGTGGGGGTGGGGGTGGGGATGGGGGTGACGGTGTCAGTGTGTCGGGGTGGGGGTGGGGTGGGGGTGGGGGTGGGGATGGGGGTGACGGGGTCAGTGTGAGGGGTGGGGGTGGGGTGATGGGGTCAGTGTGTCGGGGTGGGGGTGGGGTGACGGGGTCAGTGTGTCGGGGTGGGGGTGGGGATGGGGGTGACGGTGTCAGTGTGTCGGGGTGGGGGTGGGGTGGGGGTGGGGATGGGGGTGACGGTGTCAGTGTGTCGGGGGTGGGGGTGGGGGTGGGGGTTGGGGTGACGGGGTCAGTGTGTCGGGGTGGGGGTGGGGATGGGGGTGACGGTGTCAGTGTGTCGGGGTGGGGGTGGGGGTGGGGGTTGGGGTGACGGGGGTCAGTGTGTCGGGGTGGGTGGGTGGGGGTGGGGGTGGGGGTGGGGGTTGGGGTGACGGGGTCAGTGTGTCGGGGTGGGGGTGGGGGTGATGGGGTCAGTGCGTCGGGGTGGGGGTGGGGGTTGGGGTGACGGGGTCAGTGTGACGGGGTGGGGGTGAGGGTTGGGGTGACGGGGTCAGTGTGTCGGGGTGGGGGTGGGGGTGGGGGGGGTGGGGGTGAGGGTGGGGGTGGGGGTGGGGGTGTTGGGGTCAGTGCGTCGGGGGGGGTGGGGGTGGGGGTGAGGGTGGGGGTGACGGGGTCAGTGTGTCGGGGTGGGCGTGGTGAATGGGGGTTAAGGGGTGAGGGTTTCGGGGTGGGGGTGATGGGGGTTACGGGGTCAGGGTGTCGGGGTGAGGGTGATGGGGGTTACGGGGTCAGGGTGTCGGGGTGGGGGTGATGGGGGTTACGGGGTCAGTGTGACGGGGTGGGGTGATGGGGTGGGGGTGATGGGGGTTACGGGGTCAGTGTGTCGGGGTGGGGGTGACGGGGTGGTGGTGATGGGGGTTACGGGGTGAGGGTGACGGGGTGGGGGTGATGGGGGTTACGGGGTGGGGGTGATGGGGGTTACGGGGTGAGGGTGACGGGGTGGGGGTGATGGGGTGGGGGTGATGGGGTCAGTGTGTCGGGTTGGGGGTGATGGGGGTTACGGGGTCAGTTTGTCGGGGTGGTGGTGATGGGGGTTACGGGGTGAGGGTTACGGGGTCAGTGTGTCGGGGTGGGGGTGGGGGTTACGGGGTGAGGGTGTCGGGGTGGTGGTGATGGGGGTTACGGGGTCAGTGTGTCGGGGTGGGGGTGATGGGGGTTACGGGGTGAGGGTGACGGGATGGGGGTGACGGGGTGAGGGTGACGGGGTCAGTGTGTCGGGGTGGGGGTGATGGGGGTTACGGGGTCAGTGTGTCGGGGTGGGGGTGATGGGGGTTACGGGGTGCGGGTGACGGGGTGCGGGTGATGGGGGTTACGGGGTCAGTGTGTCGGGGTGGGGGTGACGGGGTGGGGGTGATGGGGGTTACGGGGTGAGGGTGTCGGGGTGGGGGTGACGGGGTGAGGGTGACGGGGTGGGGGTGACGGGGTGAGGGTGACGGGGTGGGGGTGACGGGGTGGGGGTGATGGGGGTTTCGGGGTCAGTGTGTTGGGGTGGGGGTGATGGGGGTTACGGGGTCAGTGTGTCGGGGTGGGGGTGACGGGGTGAGGGTGACAGGGTGAAGGTGACGGGGTGGGGGTGACAGGGTTACGGGGTGAGGTTGACGGCGTGAGGATGACGGGGTGGGGGTGACGGGGTGAGGGTGACGGGGTGGGGGTGATAGGAGTTACGGGGTCAGTGTGACGGGGTGGGGGTGATGGGGTGGGGGTGATAGGGGTTACGGGGTCAGTGTGTCGGGGTGGGGGTGATGGGGGTTACGGGGTGAGGGTGACGGGGTTGGGGTGATGGGGGTTACGGGTCAGTGTGACGGGGTGGGGGTGACGGGGTGGGGGTGATGGGTGGGGTGAGGGTGATGGGGTGAGGGTGATGGGGTGGGGGTGAGGGTGATGGGGTGGGGGTGAGGGTGACGGGGTCAGTGTGTCGGGGTGGGGGTGATGGGGGTTACGGGGTCAGATTGTCGGGGTGGAGGTGATGGGGGTTACGGGGTCAGTGTGACGGGGTGGGGTGATGGGGGTTACGGGTCAGTGTGACTGGGTGGGGGTGACGGGGTGGGGGTGATGGGGTGGGGTGAGGGTGATGGGGTGGGGGTGAGGGTGATGGGGTGGGGGTGAGGGTGATGGGGTGGGGGTGAGGGTGACGGGGTCAGTGTGTCGGGGTGGGGGTGATGGGGGTTACGGGGTCAGATTGTCGGGGTGGAGGTGATGGGGGTTACGGGGTCAGTGTGACGGGGTGGGGTGATGGGGGTTACGGGATCAGTGTGTCGGGGTGGGGGTGATGGGGGTTACGGGGTCAGATTGTCGGGGTGGAGGTGATGGGGGTTACGGGGTCAGATTGTCGGGGTGGGGGTAATGGGGTTACGGGGTGAGGGTGACAGGGTGGGGGTGAGGGTGACGGGGTGGGGGTGATGGGGGTTACGGGGTGAGGGTGACGGGGTGGGGGTGGGGGTTACGGGGTGAGGGTGATGGGGGTTACGGGATCAGTGTGTCGGGGTGGGGGTGATGGGGGTTACAGGGTGAGGGTGACGGGGTGGGGGTGACGGGGTGAGGGTGACGGGGTCAGTGTGTCGGGGTGGGGGTGATGGGGTGGGGGTGAGGGTGATGGGGTGGGGGTGATGGGGGTTACGGGGTCAGTGTGTCGGTGTGGGGGTGACGGGGTCAGTATGTCGGGGTGGAGGTGATGGGGGTTACGGGGTCAGTGTGTCGGGGTGGGGGTGATGGGGGTTACGGGGTGAGGGTGACGGGGTGGGGGTGACGGGGTGAGGGTGACGGGGTCACTGTGTCGGGGTGGGGTGATGGGGGTTACGGGGTGAGGGTGACGGGGTGGGGGTGATGGGGGTTACGGGGTGAGGGTGACGGGGTGGGGGTGATGGGGGTTACGGGGTCAGTGTGACGGGGTGGGGGTGATGGGGTGGGGGTGAGGGTGATAGGGTGGGGCTGATGGGGGTTACGGGGTCACTGTGTCGGGGTGGGGTGATGGGGGTTACGGGGTCAGTGTGTCGGGATGGGGGTGATGGGGGTTACGGGGTCAGTGTGACGGGGTGGGGGTGATGGGGTGGGGGTGAGGGTGGTGGGGTGGGGGTAATGGGGGTTACGGGGTGAGGGTGTCGGGGTGGGGGTGAGGGTGACGGGGTGGGGGTGATGGGGTTACGGGGTGAGGGTGACGGGGTGGGGGTGATGAGGTTACGGAGTGGGGGTGGGGGTGGGGGTACGGGGTGAGGGTGATGGGGGTTACGGGGTCAGTGTGTCGGGGTGGGGGTGATGGGGGTTACGGGGTGAGGGTGACGGGGTGTGGGTGACGGGGTGGGGGTGATGGGGGTTACGGGGTGAGGGTGACGGGGTGGGGGTGATGGGGGTTACGGGGTCAGTGTGACGGGGTGGGGGTGATGGGGTGGGGGTGAGGGTGATAGGGTGGGGCTGATGGGGGTTACGGGGTCAGTGTGTCGGTGTGGGGGTGACGGGGTCAGTGTGTCGGGGTGGAGGTGATGGGGGTTACGGGGTCAGTGTGTCGGGGTGGGGGTGATGGGGGTTACGGGGTGAGGGTGACGGGGTGGGGGTGACGGGGTGGGGGTGACGGGGTCAGTGTGTCGGGGTGGGGGTGATGGGGGTTACGGGGTCAGTGTGTCGGGGTGGGGGTGATGGGGGTTACGGGGTGAGGGTAACGGGGTGGGGTGATGGGGGTTACGGGGTCAGTGTGTCGGGGTGGGGGTGGTGATGGGGGTTTCGTGGTCAGTGTGACGGGGTGGGGGTGATGGGGTGGGGGTGAGTGTGGTGGGGTGGGGGTAATGGGGGTTACGGGGTGAGGGTGTCGGGGTGGGGGTGAGGGTGACGGGGTGGGGGTGATGGGGGTTACGGGGCGAGGGTGATGGGGTGGGGGTGAAGGTGACAGGGTGGGGATGATGGGGTTACGGGGTGAGGGTGACGGGGTGTGGGTGATGGGGTTACGGAGTGGGGGTGGGGATGGGGGTTACGGGGTGGGGGTGATGGTGGTTTTGGGGTCAGTGTGTTGGGGTGGGGGTGATGGGGGTTACGGGGTGGGGGTTACGGGGTGGGGTGATGTGGGTTATGGGGTGGGGGTTACGGGGTGGGGTGATGGGGGTTACGGGGTAGGGGTGATGGGGTTACGGGGTGAGGTTTTTGGGGTGGGGGTGATGGTGGTTTTGGGGTCAGTGTGTTGGGGTGGGGGTGATGGGGGTTACGGGGTGGGGGTTACGAGGTGGGGGTGGGGGTTACGGGGTGAGGGTGCCGTGTGTGACTGCCCGGATTGTGTGTTTTCAGGGAGAAGGATGCGCTCTGGCAGAAATCGGATAAGTTGGAATTTGATCAGCGACAATTGGATGTGAAACGTTTGTCTAGAAAAGATCGATTTGGCAGCAAGAAATGAATTTGATCAGCCGGCCGGACACACTGGACACGTTCGATTGTTTTATGTTTTTTTAGTGTCTGGAATGGATGCAATCCTGATCCATATCACTATGTTGGTGGCGTGGGAAGCATTATCTTGGATTCCTAAATCCCTGTTTTCCGGAAAGCACTCTGCTTCACTGCAGGGGAATCTGCACTCATTCAATTCTGCATCAAATTTTACAGCAATTTCAAAATCTGTGACGGAGCCTAGTGGATTGATGCAAAACCTGACTAAATTAACCCAGTTTTATATCAATGACTTCAGGATGGTCCATAAACACTTTACCCCACATGGGCGTATTTATAAACGATGTACAAAGGAGAATCATCAAGTGTACCACTCCCTCAGTACTGACCCTCTGACAGTGCGGCACTCCCTCAGTACTGACCCTCTGACAGTGCAGCACTCCCTCAGTACTGACCCTCTGACAGTGCGGCACTCCCTCAGTACTGACCCTCTGACTGTGCAGCGCTCCCTCAGTACTGACCCTCTGACAGTGCAGCACTCCCTCAGTACTGACCCTCTGACAGTGCGGCACTCCCTCAGTACTGACCCTCTGACAGTGCGGCACTCCCTCAGTACTGACCCTCTGACAGTGCGGCACTCCCTCAGTACTGACCCTCTGACAGTGCGGCGCTCCCTCAGTACTGACCCTCTGACAGTGCGGCGCTCCCTCAGTACTGACCCTCTGACAGTGCGGCACTCCCTCAGTACTGACCCTCTGACAGTGCGGCACTCCCTCAGTACTGACCCTCTGACAGTGCAGCACTCCCTCAGTACTGACCCTCTGACAGTGCGGCACTCCCTCAGTACTGACCCTCTGACAGTGCAGCACTCCCTCAGTACTGACCCTCTGACAGTGCGGCACTCCCTCAGTACTGACCCTCTGACAGTGCAGGCACTCCCTCAGTACTGACCCTCTGACAGTGCGGCACTCCCTCAGTACTGACCCTCTGACAGTGCAGCACTCCCTCAGTACTGACCCTCTGGCAGTGCAGGCCTTCCCTCAGTACTGACCCTCTGACAGTGCGGCACTCCCTCAGTACTGACCCTCTGACAGTGCAGCACTCCCTCAGTACTGACCCTCTGACAGTGCGGCACTCCCTCAGCACTGACCCTCTGACAGTGCAGCACTCCCTCAGTACTGACCCTCTGACAGTGCGGCACTCCCTCAGTACTGACCCTCTGACAGTGCGGCACTCCCTCAGTACTGACCCTCTGACACTCCCTCAGTCCGACACCATCTTCTGAAGTTATATTTGCAATTGTAACATTCACTCTCTCTCCACAGATGCTGTGAGCCTTGCTAAGTTTTACCAGCATTTTCTGCATTATTTTCCGTTTATCAAATTAGCAGGTTTATTCTGCTTTAATGCACTCAGTAGACGATCTCGGAAGTGGATTTGCTTTGTTGTATTCTGTCAGAATGAGTCAGATGTCCAGTGCTCATGCCCACCAAGCTGTCTCTCCGATCATTATCCCAGTGAAATTGTCGGAACTTTGTGAAAAGTGCGCACACATGATCGCGCACAAATCCCAAATTTACAGTGAGCCATTCTTCACGTGATTCACTCTCAAACTCTGCAACAGAGTCTTCAGGAGCAATTTAACGGGAAAAAAAACCACTCCCATTTTGGGCGGGTTTAGTGTAGGTATTCCCGATGCTGGAATCACTGGGAGAGGTCCCGTTATCGGGCCTGGGTGGGGAACACCCTTCTGAGGCTGCACTGAGCCTCCTGCCGCGATTTCAATGGGATAGGGCCAGTAAATCGTGCCCATCAAGTTTTTACAACAGCGAAAGAGGCCATTTGGCCCATTGTTGCCTTCAGGCTCCTATCTACTCTAATCCTATTTCCAGCCCGTAGCCAGGTCTGCTGTGGCATTTCAAGACCTCATCTAAATATCAACATTAACAGGGAAAAAAATGGTACTGACATGAATTTTGACCCACCTAACCTTTTTGGACACCAAGGGCAATTCATCATGGCCAATCTGTGGGAGGAAACCGGAGCACCCGGAGGAAACCCACAAGGACATGGGGAAAACATACAGACTCCGTACAGACAGTGACCCAAACCGGAATCGAACCTGGTACAGTCGAGCTGTGAAGCAACTGTGCTACCATGCTGCCCAATTTTAGGATTGATTTTTGTTCACAATGAAAGGGCAATTTAGCGTGGCCAATCAACCTGCCCTGCATTTAGCACAGTGGGCTAAACGGCTGGCTTGTAAAGCAGAATAAGGCCAGCAGCACAGGTTCAATTCCCGTACTGGACTCCCTGAACAGGCGCTGGAATGTGGCGACTAGGGGCTTTTCAGAGTAATTTCATTGAAGCCTACTTGTGGCAATAAGCGATTATTATTATCTTTGGGTTGTGGGGGTGAGACCCACGCAGACATGGGGAGAATGTGCAAATCCCACATGGACAGTGACTTGGGACCGGGATCGAACCCGGGACCTCGGCGCCGAGAGGCAGCTGGTGCTAACCACTGCACCACTGTGCCGCCCTGGATTGCTAGTTTAAGGGTAAATTGAAACTGCCTTGGGATCTTTCATCCAATCGGAGGATTTGTGGTTGCCAATCAAGCGACCTTTTCAGTATCTCCAATATTCTCTGTAATTAATAAAGAGAAGAAATGAAAATGAAATGAAAATCGGTTATTGTCACAAGTAGGCTTCAATGAAGTTACTGTGAAAAGCCCCTAGTCGCCACATTCCGGCGCCTGTTCGGGGAGGCTGGTACGGGAATTGAACCGTGCTGCTGGCCTGCTTGGTCTGCTTTAAAAGCCAGCGATTTAGCCTGGTGAGCTAAACCAGCACCAGGGCTGGTATACACAATGTTGGTACTGCTCCTTTGGTTTTTCTCCTGGGCCGTTTGAAGCAATGTCCGGGAGATGAATCCTTGGAGAATCCCGGAAAATCCGGGTGTATTGTTGACTCGGGATTCTCCAGATACCAAGCAGGTTAAGTGGCCATACGGTGCCCCCCAGGACCTGAGTGCTTTTACACAGGGTTAAGAGTATTCCATAGAGTAACATTTTACTCCCTGTTCTCTAGTTTTGGTGGGTAGATTTCAGGCTGTGCTTTACTTGAAACCACAGATGTGAAATTAGTGTCTTTCCCTGTTGGGATCTTTTCTTTCATTCGAGGATTGTGGGTGCCGTTGGTTAGGCCAGCTTTTATGACCCATCCCTAAATAGCATCAATGCTTCACAGCTCCAGGGTCCCAGGTTCGATTCCCGGCTGGGTCACTGTCTGTGTGGAGTCTGCACGTCCTCCCCGTGTCTGCGTGGGTTTCCTCCGGGTGCTCCGGTTTCCTCCCACAGTCCAAAGATGTGCGGGTTAGGTGGATTGGCCATGCTAAAGTGCCCGTAGTGTAAGGTTAATGGGGGGATTGTTGGGTTATGGGTATACGGGTTACGTGGGTTTAAGTAGGGTGATCATTGCTCGGCACAACATCGAGGGCCGAAGGGCCTGTTCTGTGCTGTACTGTTCTATGTTCTAAGGTGATGGTGAGCTGCCTTCTTGAACCGCTGCAGTCGCTGAGGTGTAGGTCCATCCACTGTGCTGTTAGGGAGGGAGTTCCAGGATTTTGCCCCAGTGACAGTGAAGGAACGGCCGATATATTTCCCAGTCAGGGTGGTGAGTGACTTGGAGGGGAACCTCCAGGTGGTGGGGTTCCCATGTATCTGCTGCCCTTAAAAGCTAATTGATTGAGATCGCACACACGCATTTGTAAAAGGTATGTATTATTTCTTGGACTTTCCACTCACAGTGTTATAACTTTATTATTCTATTATTTTGCTGTGTTTTTCAAAAATAAAAATAAACCTTTTCAAGCTATTATTTTGTTTTCTGTATTTGGCATCAAAATTAACAATACTGGTTCAATTTGAGCAGAATCATTTGAGGTGTGCATTATGATCTCAGATCAGACCCCAACAGTTGCTGGGAGACTGGACAGAAACCCCAATATTGTATTTTAATTTTGTGAGCAAAGGGTACTTCGCTCCAGGAGTGAGTTCACACAAAATTGGGATATAGTGTATCAAAACAAAATCTATTACTAACACAGGATTGAAATATCTTTAACATCACACCAGAAAATAGTTTACAATTACCCCTTTGTCATGTGAGAGTACCTTTAAGAAATAGGTGTTGAAGAAATGTACCTTTAAGAAATGAGTATTATCGGTGATGTCAGAGTGTGGGTGGAGCTGGGCTGTCTGTCAGCTTTTTACTTTCATTTTGAGCAGGCTGCAGGGTGTGTTTTAGTTTTGTTTTCAGTGTTGGAGCTGAAGCCAGACCAAGCAGGTGTGCTGCTGTTCTCTCTGCCATCAAAAGACTATCTCTTGATCATTTGGTGAATTCAGAATTATAAATGTTTTCAGTAGTGACTTTAACCTGATGTGCTTCTGATAAAGGTTTTGTTTTAAGTCGTATGGATGTTAAAAAGGAAAGCTTAAAGGATTACTTAGTGTTGTAGTCTTTGGGGGGTGTATTTGAATTGATGGTTGCTAAGATGTTCACTCTATGTTTTAAAAAGGTTAACTTGAGTTCATAGAATAAACATTGTTTTGCTTTAAAAAATACTTTTCCATTTCTGCTGTACCACACCTGTAGAGTGGGCCGTGTGCTCCCCATACCACAATCTAGTAAAAGTTGTGGGTCAGGTGAACTCCTTGATGCACTTTGCGGTTCTCTAAACCCTGGCTGACAACACCTTAACCAATGCTAATTAATGCAGCGACACAATAACCCTTAATCGCTATCTTTATTCCCACTCAAACAACAAAACCATCTAGGATCTCAATCCACTTTCAAATATAGTTAGCAGGCTCAGGAATGCCTGCTAGAGATGTTCTTTGAGGCTGTTTTAAGAGATAGGCCAATGTCAGAACAATGCAGGATCTCCAGCTGACGTCTTCAGAAACTGACTTCATGATGTGATTTCCAGAACCAACTGCAAACTCCTATCTGTCTCAAAGCAGATAGATTACCTACAGTGCAGGAACAGACCATTCAGCCCGTTGAATCTGCACCAACCCTCCATAAAAGCACCCGACCTGGACTCCCCCTCCCTATCTCCATAACCTCACTTAACCTGCACACATTTTAACCCGAAGGGCAATTTATCATGGCCAATCCACCTGACCTGCAGACCTCTGGACTGCGGGAGGGAACCGGAGCACCCGGAGGAAACGCACGCAGACACGGGGAGAACGTGGAAACATGAAACTGCCCATCTTCTTCACAGGCCACTGTGATTCAGTGTCCATGAATTTATTCTTAAGCAGCTGATTTCACGCTACTGCCCTCACTCCTAATAACAATCAAAATCTCCCAGAGAGCAGAGCAGAGAAGAGGGAGGGGAAAGGAACAGGAATGGAGAAACCCACATGGATTTGCTTTGACTGCAGCGACCCACAGGAATGGGAAGGCACAAGCCTAACCTGTTTGGAAATCTGTGATGCATTAACAATCCTGCCCACAAAATGGCCGAGTGTCAGTTCCGGGGTAAAAATGGTGCCAATTGTCAGGGGATATCGATCGCCTCAGGCAAAGGTTTTTTCCTTCATGCGAATCTAGCCGTCCTCTTGGCGAT
>NC_052147.1:285679225-285723435 GCF_902713615.1 Scyliorhinus canicula
CACAGTCGGCATCACTCCCACCTGCGATCCAGCTATATCATTACCCAAGATAAATGTTATTCCTGGACAAAGTAGTTTCACTATTACTCCTACAACCACTTCACCACTCTTCACTGGACTTTCCAGCCTTACCTTATATAATGGAACACTACTCCTCTCACCCAAAATTCCACATATTACCACCTTTTCTGGCAATATTCTTCCCAAACTACATAATTCCTCATCTCTTACCATTAAAGATTGACTAGCTCCCGTATCTCTTAAAATTGTGACTTCTTTACCTGCTCCTCCTGATACACATGAGTAAACTTTACCCACACAAGTAATTATTTAAAGAGATCTGGCACCTTCTTATAAATCACCTCTTGATCAGGCTGTACAATCTTTTGCACCTCCTTCGCTTCCCTTGGGCTTTCCTTTCCCACTTTAACAAACCCCACTGTCTTATCCTGTTTTACCACATCAGCCTTCCCAGTGCTTTTCTTCAACCACCAACACTGTGACTTTACACGGCCTAGTTTATTACAGTGAAAACATTTGAAACTTTTCATTTCTTTTCCACTGTCCTGGATTTCTTTTTTAATCTGAGGCACATTCTCCTTATTGTCTCCCATCAGATCACCTTTACCTTTACCACTTGAGTATTTCTCATGTCCCCAGTTTCTATCCCTCACAGGCTGAAACTGATGTCGGAAACCAAGCTTTGATTTCTGAACTAATTCATAATCATCTGCCATTTCTGCTGCTAATCTTGCAGTTCTAACCCTCTGTTCTTCCACATGAGTTCTCACTACATCAGGAATTGAATTTTTAAACTCCTCCAAAAGTATAATTTCTCTGAGAGCTTCATACGTTTGATCTATTTTCAAAGCCCTTATCCACCTATCAAAATTACTCTGTTTGAGCCTTTCAAACTCCATGTATGTTTGACCAAATTCTTTCCTTAAATTTCTAAAGCTTTGTCTGTAGGCTTCAGGCACTAGTTCATATGCACCCAAGATGGATTTTTTTCACCTCCTCTGGTAAATATGCAAACACTTCACTAGCCCTACCTACCAGCTTTGTTTGAATCAGTAACACCCACATCTCCTGTGGCCGTTTCATTTGTTCAGCCACCTTCTCAAATGAAATGAAAAATGCTTCTATCTCCTTCTCGTCAAACCTTGGCAATGCTTGGACATATGACGCCTTCGTCATGGCTTTCGACGATGACGCTCTTTCTCTTTATCCTCATTACTATCCTCAAACTGTACATTTCCCTTTAAATTCGCCAATTTTAACTGACTGTCATGGTTCATGGCCATTTTCCGAAGTTCATTCTCTCTCTCTCTATTTTTCTTCTCTCTCTCTTTCTTTTTCCTCTCTCTCTCTTTATTTTTCTTCTCTCTCTCTTTCTTTTTCCTCTCTATCTCTTTTGCATTCAAGCTGCTTTCATTCTTTCTCATGTTTAATTTGTAACTGAACTATTACTATTTCCCATGAGTCAAATTGTATCTGAGGCAACTTTAAATGCTTAGCCACCACCATAATTACCTAATCTTTTCGCATTTTGTCAGGGAATGTTAACTGCAATGTTTTTGCCAAATCTAACAGTCTGCTTTTAGTCTCTGTCCATAAGGTACTGCGTGTGACCGTCTCCACCCCCAAAAAGTTCAGAGCCTCTGAAGGTCCACAACACACTCCCTACTTAAACTAAAATACCACACCTAACTGAGCTGCTCTTGTAGAGGGCAGCACGGTAGCACAAGTGGATAGCACTGTGGCTTCACAGCTCCAGGGTCCCAGGTTCGATTCCCGGCTTGGGCCACTGTCTGTGTGGAGTCTGCACGTTCTCCCCGTGTCTGCGTGGGTTTCCTCCTGGCTGGGGGATATGACATGAGAACAAAGAACAATACAGCACAGGAACAGGCCCTTCGGCCCTCCCAGCCTGTACCGGTTATGATACCAACCTTGGCCAAAACCCTCAGCCCTTCCTTGTGCCGTATCCCTCTATACCCATCCTATCCATGTGTTTGTCAAGATGCCTTTTGAACGCCGTTAATGTATCTGCTTCCACAGCCTCCCCCTGGCAACGCGTTCCAGGCACTCACCACCCTCTGTGTAAAAACCCTGCCTCCCACATCTCCTCTAAACTTTGCCCCACGGACCTTAAACCTATGCCCCCTGGTGATTGACCCCTCCACCCTGGGAAAGAGTGCCTGCCCATCCACTCTGTCCATGCCCCTCATAATCTTGTAGACCTCCATCAGGTCACCCCTCAACCTCTGTCTTTCTAATGAAAACAGTCCGAGTCTATTCAGCCTCTCCGCATAGCTAACATCCTCCAGACCCAGGCAACATCCAGGTAAACCTCCTCTGCACCCTCGCCAAAGCCTCCACATCCTTCTGATGGTGTGGCGACCAGAATTGTGCGCAACATTCCAAGTGCGGCCTAACTAAGGTTCTATACAACTGTAGCATAACTTGCCAGTTTTTATCCTCGATAATCCGGCCAATAAAAGTAAGCATTCCATTGGCTTTCTTGACCACCTTGTCCACTTGTGTGTAGCCACCTTCAAAGATCTGTGGACCTGCATGAGGTGAGTTGTGTTTGCCTCGCTCTCCACCATGGTCAACATTGACTGTTGCAGGCTGGGTGCAGAGTGGTCCGTTGGTCAGGATAATGGGTCTGTTGAACTCCAGTTGGACGGGCAAAAATAAAGAAATAATTGTGTTTATATAGCAGCTTTCTTAACCACTGTATGCTTCTAGACTTGAAGCACTTTTTGAAGTGTAGTCACTGTTGTGATGTCAGCAGCCCCCACTGTGCCATACAATTGATAAGTGCAGCTTGGCAATTGTGGGAATGTTTCTTTTTCTCTTTAGTTTTTGTTTGAGACAGTCCTGCCTCTGATCTTTCTCCTCCCTCCCCTGAAATCGGGTTCGGAGACTGAAGCAGATTCCAGACTCTCTCGTTTTTTTTTCTCTCCCTCTCTCCTTCCTGTTAAAAATATTTGGTGCCTCGGGCTACGAGGTTCTCCCAAAGCGCCTGCACTGTGGCCAAGCTGTGGGTTAAACAGAGTGGGGTTGCTATTTAAGTAAAGACGACAACATCATTCACGCTGACATACCTGTCGAAGACAGAACTGGCAGTTCGCCAGCGTGCTCGAGCTGCTGTACTCTTGGCAACTTTGGAAACCACTGACTTTTTACAAGGATTCTTTTCTGTGCATTTATGTGTGTGTGTGTGAAATGGAGATTCCATGGAACCCAGGACATGCTGAGGTTAGTCAAAAGCCCCGTGTTGTCTCTTTAATTATGTGGGGGTTTTTTTTCAATTTACCTTTCTGCATTCCAGCTAATGTTTTCTCTCTCTCTCTCTCTCTCTCTCTCCCCAGTTTGCAAACTGACATGTCACAAGAAATGTGAGAGAAAGGTAAGGCCCCTTGTGTGGAATTCCTCAATCATGTTTCCCTTTGATTGACAATGTGGGTTCCTGCATGTGGGGGCGGGGGAGATAGTGAGCTGGAGTTGTCTTTTGGGAAGAATGTTTGAAGTGGTGGGTGGTGGGGTGGGGGGGATTCTGTTCGACTCCCCACAGACTCCACCTTCAGATTGTAATTATGATCTTACAAATATTACCGAGTTACCGAGCTGCAGCGCCCCCAAGAAACAACAGCCTTTCCAAAGTTAGTAAAAGTTGGTGGAAAGGTACAAGAAAATCATCAAGGCAGGGCGTGGAATGTTGCCCTTTACCCCAGGGGCTGGAATATGAAGGGGAGGAAGTGAGATTTCAGTTCGATGTAAAGATCTGGTTAGACCCTCATCCCCGGAGTAACTGGCTTCAGTCCTAGGCCCCCTGTGCCTCAGGAAGCGGGAACAGCACAGATTGACCAGAATGACCCCGGGGCTGAAAGGGTTAAATCCCGACGACAGACTGCAAAGACTGGGGTTCTGTCTCTCTGAGTTGGGAAGGTTGAGGAGTGCTCCAATTGAGGTGCTTAACGTGATAAAAGGGGTCGTTAGGGAGAAGCTATTTCCTCTGCTGTGGTAATCAAGGACAAGTAGGCATCATCTTAAAATTGGGGCAAATCCATTAAGGAAGCAGTTATTTATTCAAAGGATTGGGAGAATCCAGGACTCTTCCCGTCAGTGAGTTGGACACTTGGAGCTTTCCAGACCCTGATGGGTAGGTTGACCTTGGAAAAGGGTGATGCGGAGATGCCGGCGTTGGGCTGGGGCGGGCACAGTAAGAAGTCTTACAACACCAGGTTAAAGTCCAACAGGTTTGTTTTGAATCACTACCTTCCGGAGCACTGCTCCTTCCTCAGGTGAATGAGGAGGTGGGTTCCAGAAACATTTATACAGACAAAGTCAAATATGCAAGACGATACTTTGAATGCGAGTCTTTGCAGGTGATCAGGTTTCTACAGGTCCAAACGGAGCAACTGGATAGAGGTTCAGTACTTGGATAAGGGTATCAAGGGCTATGTTGGCATGGAGACACTGGGAGGAGTTCTGCGTCCGTTCACTGCCGGCGCGATTGTCCGGCCCCCTGGGGTGGCCTGGGATCACAGAATCCCGGTTTATGGGCGTCACGGGGGCACGGTGGTTAATACTGCTGCCTCAGGGTCTCAGGGTCTCAGGGTCCCAGGGTCCCAGGGTCTCAGGGTCTCAGGGTCCCAGGGTCTCAGGGTCCCAGGGTCCCAGGGTCTCAGGGTCCCAGGGTCCCAGGGTCTCAGGGTCCCAGGGTCTCAGGGTCCCAGGGTCCCAGGGTCCCAGGGTCTCAGGGTCTCAGGGTCCCAGGGTCCCAGGGTCTCAGGGTCTCAGGGTCTCAGGGTCCCAGGGTCTCAGGGTCCCAGGGTCCCAGGGTCTCAGGGTCTCAGGGTCCCAGGGTCCCAGGGTCTCAGGGTCTCAGGGTCTCAGGGTCCCAGGGTCCCAGGGTCCCAGGGTCCCAGGGTCTCAGGGTCCCAGGTTCGATTCCCGGCTTGGGTCACTGCCTGTGCGGAGTCTGCATGTTCCCCCTCCCCCCTCCGTGTCTGCGTGGCTTTCCTCCGGGTGCTCCGGTTTCCTCCCACAAGTCCCGAAAGGTGGATTGGCCACGCTAAATTGCCCCTTAGTGTCCAGAAAGTTAGGTGGGGTTACGGGTTTACAGGGGCATGGGCCAAGGTCGGGTGCTCTTTCAGAGAGTGGGTGCAGACCTGATGGGCTGAATGCCTCCTCCTGTACTGTAGGGATTCTCTGATTCTATGTCACAGGATTAGTCTTCCAGAGACTTGGGCTAATGTTCCTGTGGGCATGGGTTCAAACCCCACCACGGCAGCTGCAAGCATGTCATTCAGCTCAAGGACAACGAGGCAACAAATGCTGGCCTTGCCAAGCCCCACCTTCAACGCAGGAATGAATAGTTAAAAATTGCAACGGAATTCAGTTGAGGTACAGACTGAGCGATGGAATACACTTGAGGACCTGGGCTCCGATCCCCCGCTGGTTTGGAGAATCACTGGGGGGCAGCATGAATACCGCCCCGGCCGGCTGCCGAATTCTCCAGCGCTGAGTACTGAGGGAGTGCTGCACTGTCAGAGGGTCAGTACTGAGGGAGTGCTGCACTGTCAGAGGGTCAGTACTGAGGGAGTGCTGCACTGTCAAAGGGTCAGTACTGAGGGAGTGCTGCACTGTCAGAGGGTCAGTACTGAGGGAGTGCTGCACTGTCAAAGGGTCAGTACTGAGGGAGTGCTGCACTGTCAGAGGGTCAGTACTGAGGGAGTGCCGCACTGTCAAAGGGTCAGTACTGAGGGAGTGCCGCACTGTCAAAGGGTCAGTACTGAGGGAGTGCTGAAATGTCAAAGGGTCAGTACTGAGGGAGTGCCGCACTGTCAAAGGGTCAGTACTGAGGGAGTGCCGCACTGTCAGAGGGTCAGTACTGAGGGAGTGCTGCACTGTCAGAGAGTCAGTACTGAGGGAGTGCTGCACTGTCAGAGGGTCAGTACTGAGGGAGTGCCGCACTGTCAGAGGGTCAGTACTGAGGGAGTGCTGCACTGTCAGAGGGTCAGTACTGAGGGAGTGCCGCACTGTCAGAGGGTCAGTACTGAGGGAGTGCTGCACTGTCAGAGGGTCAGTACTGAGGGAGTGCTGCACTGTCAGAGGGTCAGTGCTGAGGGAGTGCTGCACTGTCAGAGGGTCAGTACTGAGGGAGTGCCGCACTGTCAGAGGGTCAGTACTGAGGGAGTGCCACACTGTCAGAGGGTCAGTACTGAGGGAGTGCTGCACTGTCAGAGGGTCAGTACTGAGGGAGTGCTGCACTGTCAGAGGGTCAGTACTGACTGAGTGCCGCACTGTCAGAGGGTCAGTACTGAGGGAGTGCCGCATTGTCAGAGGGACAGTACTGAGGGAGTGCTGCACTGTCAGAGGGTCAGTACTGAGGGAGGGCTGCACTGTCAGAGGGTCAGTACTGAGGGAGTGCTGCACTGTCAGAGGGACAGTACTGAGGGAGTGCTGCACTGTCAGAGGGTCAGTACTGAGGGAGTGCTGCACTGTCAGAGGGACAGTACTGAGGGAGTGCCGCACTGTCAGAGGGTCAGTACTGAGGGAGTGCTGCACTGTCAGAGGGTCAGTACTGAGGGAGTGCCGCACTGTCAGGGGGTCAGTACTGAGGGAGTGCCGCACTGTCAGAGGGTCAGTACTGAGGGAGTGCTGCACTGTCAGAGGGTCAGTACTGAGGGAGTGCCGCACTGTCAGAGGGTCAGTACTGAGGGAGTGCCGCACTGTCAGAGGGTCAGTACTGAGGGAGTGCCGCACTGTCAGAGGGTCAGTACTGAGGGAGTGCTGCACTGTCAGAGGGTCAGTACTGAGGGAGTGCCGCACTGTCAGAGGGTCAGTACTGAGGGAGTGCCGCACTGTCAGAGGGTCAGTACTGAGGGAGTGCTGCACTGTCAAAGGGTCAGTACTGAGAGAGTGCTGCACTGTCAGAGGGTCAGTACTGAGGGAGTGCCGCACTGTCAGAGGGTCAGTACTGAGGGAGTATCAAACCCTGGACAAGTCCTGACCCCGTAGAGCAACAGCTGGAATTTATACACTGGCTGTAGCAGCAAAGCAAAATATAACTTGAGACTTCACGGAAGCGTTATCGAACAAAGTCTGACCGTAATTAACGAAAAGGAGATATTGGAATTGGTGTCAAAAAGAGTGGTTAAAGATATAGGTTTAAGAGCCTCTTCAAGGAAGTGAGAGAGGTGCAGAATTCCTGAGACAGAAAGAAATTAGAGATCCGCATGGATCAGAATGGGGGGGGGGGGGGGGGGGGTGCACACTGTATTTATATTGTTGTGGTGCAGGAGAAGGTTGGAGAGATCGGGAGTGTTTGGATTAGATTGGATTTGTTTATTGTCACGTGTACCAAGGTACAGTGAAAAGTTTTTTTCTGCAAGCAGCTCAACATATTATTTAGTACATGAAAATGAAATACATTTAAAATTAATTACATAATAAGGCAACAAAGGTACACAATGTAAATGCATAAACACCGACATCGGATGAAGCATACAGGGTGCAGTATTATTGAGGTCAGTTCAGTGACAGTGACTGGTGACAGTGGGGAAGAAGCTGTTTTTGAGTCTGTTCGTGCGTGCGTGTTCTCAGACTTCTGAATCTCCTGCCCGATGGAAGAAGTTGGAAGAGTGAATAAGCCGAGTGGGAGGGATCTTTGATTATGCTGCCCGCTTTCCCCCGGCAGTGGGAGGTGTAGATGGGGTCAGTGGATGGGAGGCAGGTTTGTGTGATGGACTGGGTGGTATTCACGACTCTCTGAAGTTCCTTGCGGTCCTGGGCCGAGCAGTTGCCATACCAGGCTGTGATGCAGCCCGATAGGATGCTTTCTATGATGCATCTGTAAAAGTTGGTAAGAGTTAATGTGGACATGGCAAATTTCGTTAGTTTCTTGAGGAAGTATAGGCGCTGTTGTGCTTTCTTGAATGTAGCATCAATGTGGGTGGGCCAGGACAGATTGTTGGTGATGTACGCACCTAGGAATTTGAAACTGCTAACCATCTCCACCTCGGCCCCGTTGATGTAGACAGGGGGAATTATTGAGTGGGTTTGGACACAGAACTGAGAACTTTAAATGAGAGGGATTGGTATTTTGGAGTCAATGTATTTGAACGACATCGACAACGATGAGAGCAGATTTGATCAGCCCTCAATATCTCAAATCTCCTGCTCTAGAATGGCTTCCCAATCGCTTTACTGAGACTGGAGCTGGCCGTGTGAAATCTCCATATGCTGTTCGACCTCGGGTTCTGCTTCGCATCAGGTATCGAGTCCACCATTGAAGCACATCGCTGATTCGACAGGAAAGATATGCAGAAAGGCCGCTGGGAGAGGAATGTGGAAATAGAGAGCACTGTGTTAAAATTAGAGACAGGCTGTTTAAATGTGAAATCAGGAAACAGTTTTTCATGGAAAGGATAATAGAAATCAGGATCTCACTCCCCAATAGGTTTCTGGAGGAATGACAGAAACTTTCAGCCTGGTGTCGAGAGGGCTTTGTTCCCAAAGGTTCGAGAGAAAAGGTTGGGGGTTTACAGCAGTTGAGTACAGACCAACATTAACCGGGGCCGTCTCGAGTGACTGAATGGCCTCTCCTGTTCCCTACCTCAGCATTCCATTATTGATGCTGTCAACAGGTTTTTGCTGTTAGATTCCTAAAGGAATCATGGGATTTGGAAGTAAGTTGATTTTCGAAGAAAATCCATGACCTTCATTGTATAGTGGAGGATTCCCACTTTCCCCCAGTGAGCCTGACTACTCCTGCTTCCAATATCCTCATGTTCTTGTGTTGATCTATCCCATCAAACACTCCCAGGACAGGTACAGCACGGGGTGAGATACAGAGTAAAGCTCCCTCTACACTGTCCCCATCAAACACTCCCAGGACAGGTACAGCACGGGGTTAGATACAGAGTAAAGCTCCCTCTACACTGTCCCCATCAAACACTCCCAGGACAGATACAGCACGGGGTTAGATACAGAGTAAAGCTCCCTCGACACTGTCCTCATCAAACACTCCCAGTACAGCTACAGCACGGAGTTACATACAGAGTAAAGCTCCCTCTACACTGTCCCCATCAAACACTCCCAGGACAGGTACAACATGGGGTTAGATACAGAGTAAAGCTCCCTCCACACTGTCCCCATCAAACACTCCCAGGACAGGTACAGCACGGGGTTAGATATAGAGTAAAGCACCCTCGACACTGTCCTCATCAAACACTCCCAGGACAGCTACAGCACGGAGTTAGATACAGAGTAATGCTCCCTCTACACTGTCCCCATCAAACACTCCCAGGACAGGTACAGCACGGGGTTAGATACAGAGTAAAGCTCCCTCGACACTGTCCTCATCAAACACTCCCAGTACAGCTACAGCACGGAGTTAGATACAGAGTAAAGCTCCCTCTACACTGTCCCCATCAAACACTCCCAGGACAGGTACAGCACAGGGTTAGATACAGAGTAAAGCTCCCTCTACACTGTCCCCATCAAACACTCCCAGGACAGCTACAGCACGGAGTTAGATACAGAGTAAAGCTCTCTCTACATTGTCCCCATCAAACACTCCCAGGACAGCTACAGCACGGAGTTAGATACAGAGTAAAGCTCCCTCTACACTGTCCCCATCAAACACTCCCAGGACAGATACAGCACGTGGTTAGATCCAGAGTAAAGCTCCCTCGACACTGTCCTCATCAAACACTCCCAGGACAGCTACAGCACGGAGTTAGATACAGAGTAAAGCTCTCTCTACATTGTCCCCATCAAACACTCCCAGGAAGCGTACAGCACGGGGTTAGATATAGAGTAAAGTTCCCGCTACAGTGTCCCCATCAAACACTCCCAGGACAGATACAGCACGTGGTTAGATACAGAGTAAAGCTCCCTCGACACTGTCCTCATCAAACACTCCCAGGACAGCTACAGCACGGAGTTAGATACAGAGTAAAGCTCTCTCTACATTGTCCCCATCAAACACTCCCAGGACAGGTACAGCACGGGGTTAGATACAGAATAAAGCTCCCTCTACACTGTCCCCATCAAACACTCCCAGGACAGATACAGCACGTGGTTAGATACAGAGTAAACCTCCCTCGACACTGTCCTCATCAAACACTCCCAGGACAGCTACAGCACGGAGTTAGATACAGAGTAAAGCTCTCTCTACATTGTCCCCATCAAACACTCCCAGGACAGCTACAGCACGGAGTTAGATACAGAGTAAAGCTCTCTCTACATTGTCCCCATCAAATACTCCCAGGACAGATACAGCATGGGGTTAGATACAGAGTAAAGCTCCCTCGACACTGTCCTCATCAAACACTCCCAGGACAGCTAAAGCACGGAGTTAGATACAGAGTAAAGCTCCCTCTACACTGTTCCCATCAAACACTCCCAGGACAGGTACAGCACGGGGTTAGATACAGAGTAAAGCTCCCTCTACACTGTCCCAATCAAACACTCCCAGGACAGATACAGCACGGGGTTAGATACAGAGTAAAGCTCTCTCTACATTGTCCCCATCAAATACTCCCAGGACAGATACAGCACGGGGTTAGATACAGAGTAAAGCTCCCCCTACACTGTCCCAATCAAACACTCCCAGGACAGATACAGCACGGGGTTAGATACAGAGTAAAGCTCCCCCTACACTGTTCCCATCAAACACTCCCAGGACAGATACAGCACGGGGTTAGATACAGAGTAAAGCTCCCTCTACACTGTCCCAATCAAACACTCCCAGGACAGATACAGCACGGGGTTAGATACAGAGTAAAGCTCTCTCTACATTGTCCCCATCAAATACTCCCAGGACAGATACAGCACGGGGTTAGATACAGAGTAAAGCTCCCCCTACACTGTTCCCATCAAACGCTCCCAGGACAGCTACAGCACGGAGTTAGATACAGAGTAAAGCTCTCTCTACATTGTCCCCATCAAATACTCCCAGGACAGATACAGCACGGGGTTAGATACAGAGTAAAGCTCCCCCTACACTGTTCCCATCAAACACTCCCAGGACAGGTACAGCACGGGGTTAGATACAGAGTAAAGCTCCCTCTACACTGTCCCCATCAAACACTCCCAGGACAGGTACAGCACGGGGTTAGATACAGAGTAAAGCTCCCTCTACACTGTCCCCATCAAACACTCCCAGGACAGGTACAGCACGGGGTTAGATACAGAGTAAAGCTCCCTCTACACTGTCCCCATCAAACACTCCCAAAACAGGTGTAGGATTGGATTAGATTTTGAGTTCAGTTCCTTTTTAACTCGAACAGGGCTGGTACATTATTAATCCAAACTTGTATGTCTGAGTGAGTATTCATTATTGAAGGAAATGAGAGTGGAAATTGCAGGCGAGTTGGCCATAAGTTCCCAGTCTTCTCTGCCAGAGGACTGGAGAATTGTAAATGTTACGCCCTTGTTCAAAACATTTTGAAAGGATAAACCCAGCAGTTGCAGAGCAGTCAGTTTAACAACAATGGTGGGCAAGCTTCTAGAAATAATTATTCGGGATAGAATTAATAGTCACATGGAAAAATGTGGGACGACGAATGATAATCTTTATTATTGTCACAAGGTAGCACAGTGGTTAGCACTGTCTCTTCACAGCGCCAGGGTCACAGGTTCGATTCCCGTCTTGGGTCACTGTCTGTGCGGAGTCTGCACGTTCTCCCCGTGTCTGTGTGGGTTTCCTCCGGGTGTTCCGGTTCCCTCCCAGAAGTCCCGAAAGACGTGCTGTTGGGTGAATTGGACATTCTGAATTCTCCCTCTGTGTACCCGAACAGGCGCCGGAATGTGGCGACTAGGGGATTGTCACAGTAACTTCATTGCAGTGTTAATGTCAGCCTACTTGTGACAATAAATATTATTATTAGTTTTTGATGGGGACACTGGGGGCTGGATTCTCCGATTCTATGGCTCAGTCCGCAGGATCCATCTGATCTTACGACCAAAAAGTCAGCGCTGCCCCCGCACCGATCCTCCGCCCAGTAGGGGGCGAGCAGCCGGCAGCGTAAAGCCCCTGACTTTACCTGCGGATACGGACATAGCATGGCCGGGTCCGTGGCCACACATGCTCACGGTGGCTGCCTGCGGTGGCCGCACATCATGGCTCCGGCGTGGACCTGGCATGCCAATAACGTCCCCCTGGAAGCGGTAGATGTGGTATATATACATGGACTTTCAGAAGCCATTTGAAACAGTGTCTCATACAGATTTCTGAGAATTTAAAAAAAAATTTCCGATTAAGGGGCAATTTAGCGCGGTCAATCCACGTAACCTTCACATCTTCTTGGGTTGTGGGGGTGAAACCCACGTAGACACGGGGAGAATGTGCAAACTCCACAGTGACCCGGGGCCAGGATCGAACCCGGGTCCTCAGTGCTGTGAGGCAGCAGTGCTAACCACTATGCTGCTGTGTCGCCTGCTGAGAAAGGTTACAGGGCACGATTCAGCCACCACATGCTGTGCTCAACGAGAGAGCCCCAAATGGGGCTCTGCGCCGATCGCCACTCACCTGACTAGATCCGGCAAGATTCAGGATTCTACCCTCGTTGGACATGATCCAGTTAATGAGATTTAAATGATCCATTAGAGTGCCCAGATGGCACTGCCAGGGTGACAGGATGGCAGCACCAAGGTGCCCGGGTGCCATGTCGGCACTGCCAGTGGTCAGGCCTGGGGTGGGGTGGGGCTTTCCCATTAGAGGAGGGGGGGGGGGCATGAGGAGGTTTCCAGGGGCCACGAGAGGGGGTTCCAGAAAACCCCCTGAAGGGGTGGGTGGGTGTAGGGATCAAGGCAGCCGGACAAAATGCCCCCCGATCTGCGAGGCGCTGCTCCTGATTGGGAGATCAGCTCACCAGTGCAGAGAAACCATTGAAGTATGACCTCAGCGGAGAGAAACTCCCCAGGGCCCAAATAACCAGTAAAGTGGCGGTGAATAACGGGGTCAATCGCACGTGTGAAATAAAAGTGGCAGTCGGAGCAGCACGGTAGCACAAGTGGCTAGCACTGTTGCTTCACAGCGCCAGGGTCCCAGGTTCGATTCCCGGCTTGGGTCGGTGTCTGTGCGGAGTCTGCACATCCTCCCCGTGTGTGGGTGGGTTTCCTCCGGGTGCTCCGGTTTCCTCCCACAGTCCAAAGATATGCAGGTTAGGTGGATTGGCCATGATAAATTGCCCTTAGTGTCCAAAATTGCCCTTAGTGTTGGGTGGGGTGACTGGGTTATGGGGATAGGGTGGAGGTGTTGACCTTGGGTAGGGTGCTCTTTCCAAGAGCCGGTGCAGACTCGATGGGCCGAATGGCCTCCTTCTGCACTGTAAATTCTATGATCTATGGTCACAACGTGGATACAAAATTTGCTGTATGATAGGAAGTAGAGAGGAAGGGTGAATGGATATTTTTCAGGCTGGGGAAAGGTTTGTAACAGAGTTCCCCAGGAGTCGGTATTGGGGATCCTTGTGTCTCTTGATGCATATGAATGACCTGGATCTGCAGGGGGCAGTTTTAAAGTTTGCGGATGGAGCACAACATCAAAGTATTGTAAACTGTGAAGGACAGTGTAGAACTTCAAAAGGACGTAGGCAAGTTGGTAGAGTGGGCAGACAGGTAGCAGATAAAGTTCAATGCGGAGAAGTTTGAGGCGATGCGTTTTGGTGGGAAGGACACAGAGAGACAATATAAAATCAGGGGTACAATTCCTAAAGAGGCAGCAGGAGGAGAGTTCCTGAGTGTATGTGTGTGTGCAGATCATTGAAGGGGGGCAGGACAGGTGGAGAGAGCAGTTAATAAAGCAGAGAGTATTCTGGGCTGTACTATTAGGGGTACAGAGTACAAGAGCGAGGAGGTTGTGCTGAATTTCTTCAAGAAACTAGTTAGACCCCAGCTGGAATATTGTGTCCAGTTCTGGGCTCCACACTATAGGAAGGATGTGAGCACATTGGAGAGAGTGCGGGAGAGATTGACGAGGATACTTCCCGGGATGAGATACTTCAGTGATGAGGAGAGGTTGGGACTGTTCTCCTGGGAGAGAAGAAGACGAAGAGGAGATTTGATAGAGATGTCCAAAATCATGAGGGGGCTGGACAGGGTCGACGGGGAGAAACTGTTCCCGCTCGGAAAACGATCGATAACGAGAGGGGCACAAATTTAAAATGATTTGCAAAAGAAGCAAATGTGATGTGAGAAAAAACGCAAGTTTCGGTCTGGAATGCACGGCATGGAAGTGTGGTGGAGGCAGCTTCAATCAAGGTGTTCTTCGGATAGAAACAATGGGTGAGAATACAGGGAAAAGCGCTCAGTCATGATGATCATGTGGATAGCAGGTGCTGTAGCAATGGGCCAAATGGCCTCCATCTGCACTACCACAATTCTGTGATTTTTTTTCTGTGATTACTGTGTATGTTTGGATAATTGTGTCTGCATGTGTTTACGCTGTGCTGATGTGGATACTTGTGTCTTTGGGTCAATGTCCAGACTTTTTTGTGTGTTTTCTCATTGAATTAGGGAAAGTCGTCATAGTTCCAGATTACTATAGGGGACTGACGGGGAGAACTGGCCATTTAACCTGAGGGTCAGGCAAGGGGCAAGGGGCAAGGTCTTCATGAATAACCACAGCCGGTACGGGGAATCGAACCCGTGCTGCTGGCCTCCCTCTGCATCACAAACCAGCCATCCAGCCAACTGAGCTGAACCAGCTCCACAGAACAGCAACGTCTCTCACGGAAGCAGGTCATTCAGACAATTGGGAGTGGGTACGTGGTGTGTGTCTGAGTGATTGTGTTTGTGTACATGTGACTGTACATGTGTGTGTTTGTAGTTGTGCATATGTATGTATACATGCCTGCGTGCATGTGTATGTATATATGTGTGTGTGGCTATGTATGTGTGTATACATTGTGTGTGTGCCTGTGTGTGTATGTGGTTGTGTACATGTGCCTGTGTGTATGTGTACGTGTGTGTGTGTATATATGTGTATGTGTGTATTTGGCTGTGTATATGTGTGTATACATGCCTGTGTGTGTATATATGTTGCTGTGTGTATGTGGCTGTATATATGTGTACATGTGTGTGTATGTATATGTGTATGTGTGCATACATGCCTGTGTGTGTGTGTGTGTGTGGCTGTATGTGTGTGTGTGTGTGTGGCTGTATGTGTGTGTGTGTGTGTATATGTTGCTGTGTGTATGTTGCTGTGTGTGTGTGTGTGTGTATATATGTGGTTTTTGTGTGTGTGTGTATATATGTTGCTGTGTATATGTGGCTGTATGTATGTGTACATGTGTGTGTTTGTGTATGTGTGTATACATGCCTGTGTGTGTGTATATGTTGCTGTGTGTGTGTGTATATGTTGCTGTGTGTGTGTGTGTATATATGTTGCTGTATGTGTGTGTGTGTGTGTATATGTTGCTGTGTGTATGTGGCTGTATGTGTGTGTGTGTGTGTGGCTGTGTGTGTGTGGCTGTATGTGTGTGTGTGTATATGTTGCTGTGTGTGTGTGTGTGTATATGTTGCTGTGTGTATGTGTGCGTGTGTGTGTGACAGTATCAGGTTAATTACAATACCTTCTGAATCCTGTCACTCACTATCCAGCCCATACCTGCATTTTGAATCTTCGCTGAGGAGGTGCAGAGTATCTTTGCCACATCCTCCGCTGGGGAGAGTCCATGCGACCTGGAACACAGGCGAAAATGGTTCAATGAATTGATGGGAATGGGAAGGGTTAAAACAGAGAGCAGGGCAAGTTGTCCCAGAGGAGGTGGGGCGGCTCCAATCTGTCATCTAATTAATTGTGGTCTGGTTCCAGTTTACTGATTTGAAAAGTGAAGAGGTTTTCTGCTGATTTCACGCAGACTGTGAGGAATGTACAGCTGCGTTGTGTTACTAACAGGGATCAGACAGGAGTAAATGTCAGCACTGGTGGGTGAGAGGTAGGTGAAGGAGTTGCCCTGATTCTTTGCCTCGTTTGGGATTCCAAAGAGGATTAAGTGTCCATTGCTGCTGTCTCTGCGTTTGGTGTCAGCGGTTCTGTGAAGCTCCCCTCCATCTTTCACTCTTTTCGTTTTGCTGTCCCCGGGTCTCTCGCTTTCCCTTTCTGAGGTTTTCCTTGAGCTCCCTGTTGGCACAGATCACAGGGCACCCCTTGCCCCAGCCGCCACTCGGGGCGTTCAACCAGAAATTATATTCTGTCCCATTCCCCTTCGCCCTGTCCCAGCAGGGCTTGTGGGTTGAATCATGGTCAGGGGCACTCTGTAACTGCCAGCTCGCTGGGTCGACACTGTCACACTTCCTGCGGCCAGCATTGAATCTGTAATTATTTAATCCGATGGTTAGAACATCAAGTAAAGGACTCACGGAGAATGCAAAATCCTGTGTCAAACTGCAGCCGCACTGATAGTGGCGGCAATCTCTGCTTACTCTGCACAACAATATTTATTGAGTCCTGTGTTATTTCTATGCTGGTTTAACTGAAACTCCAGCCAGACTCAGACAAGGACCTTGACCTGAACAGTTTTTGCTTCTATACTCCCATCAATTGCAAAGCAGTTTCGCAGTTTGATTTCCTCCCACACTCCACCCTCCCACAGAGTTTTGCCTGGAGATAAACAATCTCCCTTCCTTCCAATGACACAACTCTTTAACAGTTCCCTCTCCTGTCCCTCCTCATCCCTACATTTCCTGGCGTGCATACTCTCTGTCCTAGACGCAAGACAACACCTCCTCGAAATTCTTATCCAAGGCCCCAAACTCTGGTACTCCCCGGAAGTCCCCTGCTCTGTGGGACTGGGAACTTCCCCTGGGGTCCTGCCCTGTGGGACTGGGCCCTTCCCTTGGGGTCCTGCCCTGTGGGACTTTGGCCTTCCCCCGGGGTCCTGCCCTGTGGGACTTTGGCCTTCCCCCGGAAGTCCCCTGCTCTGTGGGACTGGGCACTTCCCCTAGGGTCCTGTCCTGTGGGACTGGGCCCTTCCCCTGGGGTCCTGTCCTGTGGGACTGTGGCCTTCCCCTGGGGTCCTGCCCTGTGGGACTGGGTCCTTCCCCTGGGGCCCTGCCCTGTGGGACTGGGTCCTTCCCCTGGGGCCTTGCCCTGTGGGACTGGGCCCTTCCCCTGTGGTCCTGCCCTGTGGGACTGGGTCCTTCCCCTGGGGTCCTGCCCTGTGGGACTGTGGCCTCCCCCCGGGGTCCTGCCCTGTGGGACTGGGGTCTCCCCCCGGGGTCCTGCCCTGTGGGACTGGGCCCTTCCCCTGGGGTCCTGCCCTGTGGGACTGGGGTCTCCCCCCTGGGTCGTGCCCCGTGGGACTGGGTCCTTCCCCTGGGGCCCTGCCCTGTGGGACTGGGGTCTCCCCCCGGGGTCCTGCCCTGTGGGACTATGGCCTTCCCCTGGGGTCGATTCAAATGAGTTGCACCAATTGATTCAATTGATCAGAAGATTCCAAACCATTCAGAAGTAGATTTAACCCCAGTTTGGTTGGGGAGGATCGCCAGGGTGGGTATCAGTGGGGATGTATTGGTGGGGGATTATCACCAGGGGAGTATCGATGGGGGAATAACGGCAGTGGGAGTATCGGCAGGGGAGGATCAGTGGGGTATTATCGCAGAGGGTGTATTGGCCAGGAATATCAGGGGGTAAGTATCGGGGGGAATATCATGGGTGGGGGAGGGGATTAGGGATAGGAGGAGTACCATTTGGGGGTAATATTCGCGCAGGAGTATTAACCCCCCCTCCCATTAATACCCCCGTGCCAATATTCACCCCAGGGTACCCCAGTGAAAATACTGACGGGGGGAGTCTTGGCAGGGAGTACTGGTGAGGAATATTGGGGGAGTATAGAGGGGGTGGGTATGAGGGGGTGAGTATCAGGGAATTATAGGGGTGGGAGGAATCAATGGGGAGACGTGATTGGTGTGAATCAAATCTGAATCTTCCAGGAGTAAAGTGCGGTCGATAGGGTCGGGGGTGTGGAGGGTCGGGGGTGTGGAGGGCCGGGGGTGTGGAGGGCCGGGGGTGTGGAGGGTCGGGGGCGTGGAGGGTCGGGCGTGTGGAGGGCCGGGGGTGTGGAGGGTCGGGGGTGTGGAGGGTCGGGGGTGTGGAGGGTCGGCGGTGTGGAGGGTCGGCAGCGTGGAGGGTTGGCGGTGTGGAGGGTCGGGGGTGTGGGAGGGTCGGCGGCGTGGAGGGTCGGGGTGTGGAGGGTCGGAGCGTGGAGGGTCGGGGCGTGGAGGGTCGGGGGCGTGGAGGGTCGGGGCGTGGAGGGTCGGCGGCGTGGAGGGTCGGTGTGTGGAGGGTCGGTGGTGTGGAGGGTCGGGGGTGTGGAGGGTCGGGGGTGTGGAGGGTCGGTGTTGTGGAGGGTCGGCGGCGTGGAGGGTCGGGGGTGTGGAGGGTCGGGGGTGTGGAGGGTCGGGGGTGTGGAGGGTCGGGGTTGTGGAGGGTCTGGGGTGTGGAGGGTCGGGGGTGTGGAGGGTCGGCGGAGTGGAGGGTCGGGGCGTTGAGGGTCGGGGGCGTGGAGGGTCGGGGGCGTGGAGGGTCAGGGGTGTGGAGGGTCGGGGCGTTGAGGGTCGGGGCTGTGGAGGGTCGGGGGTGTGGAGGGTCGGGGGCGTGGAGGGTCGGGGGTGTGGAGGGTCGGGGGGGTGGAGGGCCGGGGGCGTGGAGGGCCGGGGGTGTGGAGGGTCGGCGGTGTGGAGGGCCGGGGGAGTGGAGGGTCGGGGGCGTGGAGGGTCGGGGGTGTGGAGGGTCGGCGGTGTGGATGGTCGGCGGTGTGGAGGGTCGGGGGTGTGGAGGGTAGGCGGAGTGGAGGGTCGGGGGCGTGGAGGGTCGGCGGAGTGGAGGGTCGGGGGCGTGGAGGGTCGGGGGCGTGGAGGGTCGGGGGTGTGGAGTGTCGGCGGTGTGGAGGGCCGGGGGCGTGGAGGGCCAGGGGCGTGGAGGGTCGGGGGCGTGGAGTGTCGGGGGCGTGGAGGGTCGGTGGTGTGGAGGGCCGGGGGTGTGGAGGGTCGGCGGAGTGGAGGGTCGGGGGCGTGGAGGGTCGGGGGTGTGGAGGCGGGGTGTGGAGGGCCGGGGGCGTGGAGTGCCGGGGGCGTGGAGGGCCGGGGGCGTGGAGGGCCGGGGGTGTGGAGGGTCGGGGGTGTGGAGGGTCGGCGGTGTGGAGGGTCAGCGGAGTGGAGGGTCGGGGGTGTGGAGGGTCGGGGCGTGGAGGGTCGGCGGTGTGGAGGGTCGGGGGTGTGGAGGGTCGGGGGTGTGGAGGTAGGCAGCGTGGAGGGTCGGGGGCGTGGAGGGTTGGGGCGTGGAGGGTAGGCAGCGTGGAGGGTCGGGGGTGTGGAGGGTCGGGGGTGTGGAGGGTCGGCGGTTTGGAGGGTCGGCGGTGTGGAGGGTCGGGGGTGTGGAGGGTCGGGGTGTGGAGGGTCGGCGGTGTGGAGGGTCGGGGCGTGGAGGGTCGGGGGCGTGGAGGGTCGGCGGTGTGGAGGGCCGGGGCGTGGAGGGTCGGCGGTGTGCAGGGTCGGCGGTGTGGAGGGTCGGCGGTGTGGAGGGTCGGGGGTGTGCAGGGTCGGCGGTGTGGAGGGTCGGCGGTGTGCAGGGTCGGCGGTGTGGAGGGTCGGCGGTGTGGAGGGTCGGGGGTGTGGAGGGTCGGGGGTGTGGAGGGCCGGGGGGTGTGGAGGGCCGGGGGTGTGGAGGGTCGGCGGAGTGGAGGGTCGGGGGTGTGGAGGGTCGGGGGTGTGGAGGGCCGGGGGTGTGGAGGGCCGGGGTGTGGAGGGTCGGCGGCGTGGAGGGTCGGGGGCGTGGAGGGTCGGGGGTGTGGAGGGCCGGGGGTGTGGAGGGTAGGCGGTGTGGAGGGTCGGGCGTGGAGGGTAGGCGGTGTGGAGGGCCGGGGGCGTGGAGGGTCGGGGTGTGGAGGGTCGGGGGAGTGGAGGGTCGGGGGTGTGGAGGGCCGGGGGTGTGGAGGGTCGGCGGTGTGGAGGGCCGGGGGTGTGGAGAGTCGGCGGAGTGGAGGGTCGGCGGAGTGGAGGGTTGGGGGTGTGGAGGGTCGGGGCGTGGCGGGTTGGCGGTGTGGAGGGTCGGGGCGTGGAGGGTTGGCGGTGTGGAGGGTCGGGGTGTGGAGGGTTGGCGGAGTGGAGGGCCGGGGGTGTGGAGGGTTGGCGGTGTGGAGGGTCGGGGTGTGGAGGGTCGGCGGTGTAGAGGGTCGGGGGTGTGGAGGGTCGGCGGTGTGGAGGGTCGGGGGTGTGGAGGGCCGGGGGTGTGGAGGGTCGGGGGTGTGGAGGGTCGGCGGTGTGGAGGGTCGGGGGTGTGGAGGGCCGGGGGTGTGGAGGGTCGGGGGTGTGGAGGGTCGGGGGTGTGGAGGGTCGGGGGTGTGGAGGGTCGGCGGTGTGGAGGGTCGGGGGTGTGGAGGGCCGGGGGTGTGGAGGGTCGGGGGTGTGGAGGGTCGGGGGTGTGGAGGGCCGGGGGTGTGGAGGGTCGGGGGTGTGGAGGGTCGGCGGTGTGGAGGGTCGGGGGTGTGGAGGGTCGGGGGTGTGGAGGGTCGGGGGTGTGGAGGGTCGGGGGTGTGGAGTGTCGGCGGTGTGGAGGGTCGGGGGCGTGGAGGGTCGGCGGTGTGGAGTGGGGTAAGTGACGCATTTTGTGGAATGAAGCAAGCCCATTCTGAAATGTGTCGAGTGTCAGCAGGAGATGATTCAAAGAGGTCAGAGACCTGTCAATGTTCTGTAGCAACCTATCTAGACACTATCTACAACTTCACCAAACTTCGTGTCATTGGCAAACTTACTAACCCACCCTTCCACTTCCTCATCCAAGTCATTTATAAACAACACAAAGAGCAGAAGTCCCAGAACAGATCCCTGCGGGACACCACTGGTCACCGACGTCCAGGCAGAATACTTTCCATCCACTACCACTCGCTGTCTTCTTTCGGCCAGCCAATTCTGTATCCAGATAGGCAAATTTCCCTGTATCCCATGCCCCTAACTTTCTGAATGAGCCTACCATGGGGAACCTTATCAAATGCCTTACTGAAATCCATATACACCACATCCACTGCCTGACCTTCATCAATGTGTCTCGCCACATCCTCAAATAATTCAATGAGGCTTGTGAGGCATGACCTGGCCCTCGCAAAGCCATGCTGACTATCTTTAATCAAACTGTATTTTTCTAAGTATTGGTAAATCCTGGCCGGGATTTTCTGACCCAGTGCCGGGTTGGAGAAGTGGCTCCCCTCCCCGACGAAGGCTTCCCCATTCTCCAGCGCTGTTTCCCGATTGCCGGCAGGATCACCTCCACGCCGGTCGGGGGCCGTTCTCAGCGGCAGCCCCCACCCCCCCCCCGTGATTCTCCGGGCTCCGATGGGCCGAGTGGCCGACGGGTTTGGTCAGGTCCTGCCGGCGTGGATTACTCACCCTCCACACGGCGGGACCTGAAAGGTGAGTCTGCAGGGCCTCTCCTGGAGGGGGGTGGTGGAGGGATCCGACCCCGGGGGGGTGGGGCCTCCACGGTGGCCTGGCCCGCGATCGGGGCCGACCGGTCGGCGGGCAGGCTGGTTCTGTGGGAGCCTACTTCACTTCGCGCCCTGCCCCTGTAGGGCTCTGCCGTATTGCCCGGGGCCGGCGCAGAGAAGGGAGCCCCCACGCTTGTGCCGAATCACGTCAGCCGTTCTGCGCATGTGCGAAAATACACCTGCCGTTCTGCGCATGCGCGAACTTGCGCGCGCCATTCCCCGCCAGCTAGGGCTGTGGGGACCACTCCGGCGTCAACCTAGCCCCCTAGAAAGGTGAGAATTCCTCACGTTTGGGGGCAGTTGACACCAGAGTCTTTGCCGCCGGTTTTCACGCTGGTGTGGGGACATAGCCCCATTATTAGAGAATCTCGCCCCCCCATCTCTCAGAATCATTTCCAGTATTTTTCTCACCACAGATGTAAGACTGACTGGTCTGTAATTCCCAGGGATTTCCCTATTCACTTTCTTGAATAGGGGAACAACATTCATCGTCCTCCAATTATCCGGTACTACTCCAGTGGAGAGTGAGGATGCAAAGATCATGGCCAACGGCGCACCAATCTCCTCCCTCGCTTCCCGTAGTAACCTTGGGTATATCCTGTCTGGCCAGCACCTCCTCCTTCTTGATATCAACCTGTTCGAGCCAATTGACCTGTTTGCACGAGCAACAAGGTCTCTGGTGAATATTGAAGCAAAATATTAATTTAGGGCCTCCCCCATCTCCTCAGACCCCAGGCACAAGTTCCCTCCAGTATCCCTGATCGGCCCTACTCTCACTCTGACCATCCTCTTATTTCTAACATAAATGTAGAACGCCTTGGGGTTTTCCCTAATCCTTCCCACCAGGGCTTTTTCATGCCCCCTTGTAGCCCTCAAGTCCATTTTTGAGTTCCTTCCTGGCTACCTTGTAACTCTGTAGAGCCGAGTCAGATCCTTCCTTCCTCAACCTTACGTAAGCTTCCTTCTTCCTCTTGACTAGAAGCCCCACTTCCTTGTCAGCCAAGGCTCCTTCACCTTCCCATTCCTTCCTCGTCTCAGTGGGACAAAACTATTCAGCACTCGCAGCAAGTGCTCCTTAAACAATCCCCACATTACTGTTGTGTGTTTCCCTGAGAACATCTGTTCCCACTTTATGCTCCTCAGCTCCTGTCTAATAGCAGTATAATCCCCCCTCCCCCAATTAAATACCTTTCCATACTGTGTGTTCCTATCCCTCTCCATGACTATGGTAAAGGTTAAGGAGTTGTGGTCGCTGTCACCGAAATGCTCTCCCACCGAGACATCTGACACCTGCCCTGGTTCGTTGCCGAGCACCAAGTCCAATACAGCCTCCCCCCCCCAGTCGGCCTATCTACACGTCAGGAATCCTTCCTGTACACACCTGACAAATCTGCTCCATCCAAACCATTTGCACTAAGGAGGTTCCAGTCAATATTAGGGAAGTTGAAGTTACCCATGACAACAACTCTGTTACTTCTGCACCTTTCCAAGATCTGCCGCCCAATCTGTTCCTCTCTCTCTCTGCTGCTATTGGGGGGACTATAGAAAACTCCCAATAAAGTGACTGCTCCTTTCTTGTTTCTGACTTCCACCCATACTGACTCAGTAGACAAACCCTCCTCGACTACCTCCTTTGCTGCAGCTGTGATGCTCTCCCTAATTAACAGTGTCACTCCCCCTCCTCTTTTACCTCCCTCCCTATGCTTCTCAAAATATCTAAACCCCGGAATATCTAACAACCATTCCTGCCCCTGTGAAATCCTTGTCTCCGTAATGGCCACAACATCGTAGTTCCAAGTACTGATCCATGCTCTGAAGTTCATCTCTCTTATCCCTGATATCCCCTGCATTCAAACAGCCACACTTCAGCCCATCCTACTGAGTGCAATTTGCCCTATCAACTGTCTATCCTTCCTCACAGACTTGCTGCAGACTATTTCTGCCTGTTCAACAGCTACCCTGTCCTCTGATGCGTAGCTCTGGTTCCCATCCCCCTGCACCCAGGATATTGGTGCCCCTCCAGTTTAGGTACAACCCGTCTTTCATGTACAGGCCCCACCTTCCCCAGAAGATATCCCAATGATCCACATATCTGAAGCCTTCCCTCCTGCACCAGCCTAGTAGCCACGTGTTCAGCTGCACTCGCTCTCTGTTCCTTGCCTCACTTGCACATAGCACCGGTAGCAATCCTGAGATCACTACACTGCTTGTCCTGCTCTTTAGCTTCCAACCTCACTCCCTAAAATCACATTTTAGATCCTCATCGCTTTTCTTATGTGCCTATGTGCATCACGGCTTCTGGTTGCTCCCCTCCCCCTTTAGAATCCTGTAGACTTGATCCGGGACATCCCTGGCACCTGGGAGGCAACATACCTTCCGGGAGTCTCGTTCGCGACCACAGAATCTCCTATCCGTTCCTCTAACCATTGAGTCTCCTATCACTGCTGCTTTTCTATTCTCCGCCCTTCCCTTCTGAGCCACAGAGGCAGGCACAGTGCCAGAGACCTGGCCGCTTGGACCTTCCCCTGGTCTCCCCCCTCACCAACAGCATCCAAAACGGTATACTTGTTTTGAAGGGGAACGGCCACGAGGGATCCCTGCACTGTCTGCCCTGTCTGTAACCCAGCTACTCTTGTCCTGTACCTTGGGTGTGGCTACCTCCCTGTAACTTCTTCATTCCCCCCTCTGCTTCCCGGATGATCCGAAGTTCATCCAGCTCCAACTCTAGTTCCCTAACACTGTCTCTGAGGAGCTGGAGTTCGGTGCAGGTGGGAAAATCAGGTTGGTAGTGGATCCCAAGAAAAGGAATTTGTGAAATGTTTAAGAAGTGTTTTTTTTTTGGAGCAGCTTGTGACAGAGCCGACTAGGGAAGAGGCAATTCTGGATTTGGTGATGTGTAATGAGGCAGACTTGATTGGGGAACTTAAGGTGAAGGAACCCTTAGGGAGCAGTGACCACAATATGACAGAATTTACCCTGCAGTTTGAGAGGGAGAAGCTGGCCAGAGTTGATTGGAAAAGGAGCTGAGCAATGGCAGGAGTTTTTGGGGGTTATTCGGGAGGCACAGCAGAAATTCATCCCAAGGAGGAGGAAACATGCTAAGGGGAGGACAAGGCATCCATGGCTGATGAGGGAAGTCAAGGACAGCATAAAAGCAAAAGAAAAAGCAGACAAAGTGGCGAGGATCAGTGGGAAGCCAGAGGATTGGGAAGCCTTTAAAAGTGAGCAGAGGAAAACTAAAAAAGCAATAAGGGGGTGAAGATGAAGTAAGAGTGCAAGCCAGCTAGTAATATAAAGGAAGATAGGAAGAGTTTTTGTCAATATATAAAAGATAAGAGAGAGGCAAAAATAGACATTGGACCGCTGGAAAATGTGGCTGGAGAATTAATAATAGGAAACAAAGAAATGGCAGAGGAACTGAATAGTTACTTTGCATCAGTCTTCATGCTGGAAGACACCAGTGGGATGCCAGAGCTCCAGGAGAACCAGGGGTCAGAGGTGAGTGCAGTGACCATTACTAAGGAGAAGGTTCTGGGGAAACTGAAAGGTATGAACGTGGATAAATAAGCTGGACCGGATGGTCTACACCCCAGGGTCCTAAAAGAGATAGCTGAGGAAGTTATGGGGGCATTGGTGACGATCTTTCAGGAATCACTGGAGGCAGGAAGGGTCCCAGAGGACTGGAAAGTAGCTAATGTAGCACCCCTGTTTAAGATGGGAGGGAGAGTGGGTGGTGGGGGGGGGGGGGGGGGGGGGGGGGGGGTCGGCATGGGTGTGGATAGAGGCGGCTTCATGCAAGGGCACAAGTTTGGGGGCTCTGGTAACTGCGCCTCTGCCTTTCCCGCCAGCACGGTACTCCATCAGCCCTGTGGTGGTGGCGGCTCTGAGAGTCTGGGGGCCAGTGGAGGAGACATGTGGGAGCAGAGGGAGCATCGGTCTGGTCCCCAATCTGCGATCATCACCGGTTTGCCCCGGGGAGGATAGACGGGAGGTTCAGAATATGGCGGAGAGCGGGAATTGAGAGGATGGGGGATATGTTTATAGAGGGGAGCTTTCCGAGTATGAGGGCACTGGAGGAGAAGTTTGCGTTGGTGAGGGTAAATGAATTTCGATATCTGCAGGTACGGGACTTTCTGCGTAGACAGGTACCAACCTTCCCACTCCTACCACTAAGGGGGATTCAGGACAGGGTAGTTTCCAGAGGGTGGGTAGGAGAAGGGAGGGTCTCGGACATTTACAAGGAACTTATGGGGTCAGAGAAGACGCGGACCGAGGAGCTGAAGCGTAAGTGGGAAGTGGAGTTAGGAGGAGAGGTAGAGGATGGTCTATGGGCAGGCACGTTGAATAGAGTCAACACATCTGCAACATGTGCCAGGCTCAGCCTGATACAATTCAAGTTCATTCATCCGGCCCACATGACAGTGGCCCGGATGAGCAGATTCTTTGGGGTGGAAGATAGGTGTGCAAAATGTGCGGGAGGGCCAGCGAACCATGTCCACATGTTCTGGGCATGGCCGAAACTTAGGGGATTTTGGCAGGGATTTGCTGATGTCATGTCCAAGGTATTAAAACAAGGTATGTCCAGAGATGGCGATTTTCGGGGTGTCGGAAGACCCGGGAATCCAGGAGGAGAAAGAGGCAGCCGTTCTGGCCTTTGCTTCCCTGGTAGCCCGGAGACGGATACTATTAGCTTGGAGGGACTCAAAGCCCCCGAAGTCGGAGACCTGGCTATCGGACATGGCTAGCTTCCTCTGTTTGGAGAAAATCAAGTTCGCGCCTGAGAGGGTCAGTGTTAGGGTTCACCCGGAGGGGGCAGCCGTTCATCAACTTCTTCGTGGAGAACTAATCGTCAGCAGAGGGGGTGGGGGGGGGGGGGGGGGGTAGGTTAGCGTAGATTAGAGGGTTAATTAATGGTGGGATCTGTTAGGGAGGGAGGTGCTATTTGCACTATGTTTATAGTCTCACGTACATTGTTTATATCACTGCTGTTACCTCAATACCTCAATAAAATGTTTATTCAAAAAAAAGAAGAGGGGAGGCAGAAGACGGGAAATTATAGGCCGGTTAGCCTGACTTCTGTCATTGGTAAGATTTTAGAGTCTGTTATTAAAGATGAGATCGCGAAGTACTTGGAAGTGCATGGTAAAATAGGACTGAGTCAACACAGCTTTGTCAACAGGAGGTCATGTCTGACAAATCTGTTAGAGTTCTTTGAGGAGGTAACAAGGAAGTTAGACAAAGGAGAACCAGTGGACGTGATTTATTTAGATTTACAGAAGGCCTTTGACAAGCTGCCGCATAGGAGATTGTTAAATAAGTTAAGAACCCATGGTGTTCAGGGTAAGATCCTGGCATGGATAGAGGATTGGCTGACTGGCAGAAGGCAGAGAGTGGGGATAAAGGGGTCTTTTTCAGGATGGCAGCCGGTGACTAGTGGTGTGCCTCAGGGGTCTGTGCTGGGACCACAACTTTTCACAATATACATTAATGATCTGGAAGAAGGTACTGAAGGCACTGTTGCTAAGTTTGCAGGTGATACAAAGATCTGTAGAGGGACAGGTAGCATTGAGGAAGCAGGGGGGCTGCAGAAGGATTTGGACAGGCTAGGAGAGCGGGCAATGAGGTGGCAAATAGAACAGTACAGCACAGAACAGGCCCTTCGGCCCTCAATGTTGTGCCGAGCAATGATCACTCTACTCAAACCCACGTATCCACCCTATACCCCCAACAACCCCCCCTTAACCTTACTTTTTAGGACACTACGGGCAATTTAGCATGGCCAATCCACCTAACCCGCACATCTTTGGACTGTGGGAGGAAACCGGAGCACCCGGAGGAAACCCACGCAGACACGGGGAGGACGTGCAGACTCCGCACAGACAGTGACCCAGCCGGGAATCGAAGCTGGGACCCTGGAGCTGTGAAGCATTTATGCTAACCACTATGCTACCGTGCTACCCTCAAATGAAATACAATGTGGAAAAGTGTGAGGTTATGCACTTTGGAAGGAGGAATGGAGGCAGAGACTATTTTCTAAATGGGGAAATGCTTCGGAAATCAGAAGCACAAAGGGACTTGGGAGTCCTTGTTCATGATTCTCTTAAGGTTAACGAGCAGGTTCAGTCGGCAGTGAGGAAGGCAAATGTAATGTTAGCATTCATGTCAAGAGGGCTAGAATACAAGACCAGGGATGTACTTCTGAGGCTGTATCAGGCTCGGGTCAGATCCCATTTGTTTGGGCCTCGCATTTCAGGAAAGATGTGCTGACCTTGGAAAGGGTCCAGAGGAGGTTCACAGGAATGATCCCTGGAATGAAGAACTTGTCGTATGAGTAATGTTTGAGGACTCTGGGTCTGTACTCGTTGGAGTTTAGAAGGATGAGGGGGGATCTTATTGAAACTTACAGGATACTGCGAGGCCTGGATAGAGTGGATGTGGAGACGATGTTTCCACTTGTAGGAAAAACTAGAACCAGAGAGCACAATCTCAGACTAAAGGGACAATCCTTTAAAACAGAGATGAGGAGGAATTTCTTCAGCCAGAGGGTGGTGAATCTGTGGAACTCTTTGCCGCAGAAGGCTGTGGAGGACAAATCACTGAGTGTCTTTAAAACAGAGATAGCTAGGTTCTTGATTAATAAGGGGATCAGGGGTTATGGGGAGAAGGCAGGAGAATGGGGATGAGAAAAATATCAGCCATGATTGAATGGCGGAGGAGACTCGATGGGCCGAGTGGCCTAATTCTGCTTCTATGTCTTATGGTTAATGTAAGCCTACTTGTGACAATAAAGATTATTATTATACTCGCAAAATGTTCCCCTGGTCCAGGCTCATTCCCCAATACCAGGTCCAGTACTGCTCCTTCCCTAGTTGGACCATCTACATATTGCATCAAGGAGCCTTGCTGGGTACACATTACAAACTCTACCCCATCCAAACCCCTCGCGCTAAGTGAGCCCCAGTCAATATCGGGAAAATTAAAATCCCTGACCACAACAACCTGTTACTTTTGCATCTATCCAAAATCTCTCTACCTATCTGCTCCTCTATCTCTCGCTGGCAGTTTGGGGGCCTTTAATAAACCCCCAACATTGTGATTGCCCCCATCCTGTTCCTGAGCTCTGCCCAGATTGCATCACTGTGTGAGCTCTCCAAGGTGTCCTCCCTCAGTACGGCTACAATAGTCTCCTTAACCAGCAATGCTACTCCCCTGCCCCTTTTACATCCCGCTCTATCTCTCCTGAAGCATCTCTATCCTCCAACGTTTAGCTGCCAATCCTGTCCTTCCTTTAAACACATTTCTGTGATAGCCACAACATCGTAATTCCAAGTACTAATCAGTGCTCCACATTCATCTGCAATACCCGCTATACTTTTGGCGTTGAAACAAATACACTTCCAACTATGGCATTTGAGTAGACAGGGTGATGTTGTTCCTTTATTTTGGTTCTCTATTTCCCCTACAGTTATTACACCTTCTCAGCTCACATTCTGTTTCTCCCCCCCACCCCGCCATATTAGTTTAAATCCTCCTGAGTGACTCTTGCAAACCTCCCAGCCGGGATATCGGTGCCCCTCCAGTGTAGATGTAACCCGTCCTTCTTGTACAGGTCCCACCTGCCCCAGAAGAGAGCCCAGTGGCCCTTAATTCTGAAACCCTCCCTCCTGCACCACCAGTTTAGCCACGTGTTTAGCCGCTCTATCTTCCTATTTCTAGCCTCACTGGCACGTGGCACAGGGAGTAACCCTGAGATTACAACCCTCGAGGTCCTGCTTTTTAGCTGACTGCCTAACTCCCTGAACTCCTTCTGCAGGACCTCATCACTCTTCCTGCCTGTGTCATTAGTACCTATGTGAACTACAACCTCTGGCTGCTCACCCTCCCGCTTCAAGATGTCCTGTGTTCGTTCAGAGACATCCTTGACCCTGGCACCAGTGGGCAACAGACCATCCTGGAGTCTCTTTCACATCCACAGAAGTGCCTATCTGTGCCCCTTACTATAGAGTCCCCTATAACTATCGCTCTCCTGCACTTTGCCCCCCCCCGCTGCTGAGCAACAGAGCCAGTTATGGTGCCACTGCTCTGGCTGCTGTTGTTTTCCCTGATAGTCTATCCTGCTCAACAATATCCAAAAATGGTATACTTGTTAGAGAGGGGGACAGCCATGGGGGATTCCCACGCTGACTGCCTGCCCTTTCTAGCGGTCATCCATCTGTCTGCCTGCACCTTGGGTGTGACCACGTCTCTATAACTGTTATCTATGACGCTTTCCGCCACCTGCATGCTCCTAAGTGCATCCAACTGCTGCTCCAACCGAAACACGCGGTCTGTGAGGAGCTGCCATTGGTTACACTTCCTGCAGACGTAGTTGACCGGAACGCTGGAAGCGTCAAAGATCTCCCACATCTCACAGTTAGAGCACTGAAACCTGCTGACATACATTTGTGCACTAGTTTAATTTAAAAATAAATACTTAAATTGTTGGAAACCGGGATCCTGGCTGCCAACTTATCTGGTCCAGGCTGAGATCATCAACCCCACATGGGGAAATCTATCAAACAGCTGACTGAGCCTCACGTCAACACTTATTTTGTGTTTTCTCTGCCAATGCCCAGCAAACATTAAAGGCTGATCTGATTCTGCTTGGAACAGATCCAGGTTAATAATTATTGCACAGAATTGATACTTTGGGCTGGCATTTGGAGATAGTTAGCCTGATTTACTCTCAGATTGTCTGACTCTTCGTGACTGGTCTGTTGATTTGCTTATCTATGTAATTCTGCAGTGAATATTTTCAAAATTCTCCAACGTCTTTCCAATTCCAAGTTCTGATTAGATCAAACTGAACACACACTGAGGCAGAATGTAACGTCGGAGGATTACTTATCAGAGAGAGACAGCAAAGTTAGTGAGGGAAATGATTAGGAGAATGGGAGTGTTACGGAGAGGGGTTTACAGGGATTATCACAGGGAGTGTATCAGGGAGTGGGAGGGTCACAGTGAGGGGAGTGGGAGGGTCACAGTGAGGGGAGTGGGAGAGTCACAGTGAGGGGAGTGGGAGGGTCACAGTGAGGGGAGTGGGAGGGTCGCAGAAGAGGTGAGTGGGAGGGTCACAGTGAGGGGAGTGGGAGGATCACAGTGAGGGGAGTGGGAGGGTCACAGTGAGGGGAGTGTGAGGGTCACAGTGAGGGGAGTGGGAGGGTCACAGTGAGGGGAGTGTGAGGGTCACAGTGAGGGGAGTGGGAGGGTCACAGTGAGGGGAGTGGGAGGGTCACAGTGAGGGGAGTGGGAGGGTCACAGTGAGGGGAGTGGGAGGGGCACAGTGAGGGGAGGGTCACAGTGAGGGGAGTGGGAGGGTCACAGTGAGGGGAGGGTCACAGTGAGGGGAGTGGGAGGGTCACAGTGAGGGGAGCAGGAGGGTCACAGTGAGAGGAGCGGGAGGGTCACAGTGAGGGGAGTGGGAGGGTCACAGTGAGGGGAGTGGGGGGGGTCACAGTGAGGGGAGTGGGAGGGTCACAGTGAGGGGAGTGGGAAGGGTCACAGTGGGGAGTGTGAGGGTCACAGTGAGGGGAGTGTGAGGGTCCACAGTGAGGGGAGTGGGAGGGTCACAGTGAGGGGAGTGGGAGGGTCACAGTTAGGGGAGTGGGAGGGTCACAGTGAGGGGGGTGGGAGGGTCACAGTGAGGGGAGTGGGAGGGTCACAGTGAGGGGAGGTCACAGTGAGGGGGAGGGTCACAGTGAGGGGAGTGAGAGGGTCACAGTGAGGGAGTGGGAGGGTCACAGGAGGGGAGTGGGAGGGTCACAGTGAGGGGAGGGTCACAGTGAGGGGAGTGGGAGGGTCACAGGAGGGGAGGGTCACAGTGAGGGGAGTGGGAGGGTCACAGTGAGGGGAGTGGGAGGGTCACAGTGAGGGGAGTGGGAGGGTCACAGTGAGGGGAGGGTCACAGTGAGGGGAGTGGGAGGGTCACAGTGAGGGGAGTGGGAGGGTCACAGTGAGGGGAGTGGGAGGGTCACAGTGAGGGAAGTGTGAGGGTCACAGTGAGGGGAGTGGGAGGGTCACAGTGAGGGGAGTGTGAGGGTCACAGTGAGGGGAGTGGGAGGGTCACAGTGAGGGGAGTGGGAGGGTCACAGTGAGGGGAGTGGGAGGGTCACAGTGAAGGGAGTGGGAGGGTCACAGTGAAGGGAGTGGGAGGGTCACAGTGAGGGGAGTGGGAGGGTCGCAGAAGAGGGGAGTGGGAGGGTCACAGTGAGGGGAGTGGGAGGGTCACAGTGAAGGGAGTGGGAGGGTCACAGTGAGGGGAGTGGGAGGGTCGCAGAAGAGGGGAGTGGGAGGGTCACAGTGAGGGGAGTGGGATGGTCACAGTGAGGGGAGTGTGAGGGTCACAGTGAGGGGAGTGGGAGGGTCACAGTGAGGGGAGTGTGAGGGTCACAGTGAGGGGAGTGGGAGGGTCACAGTGAGGGGAGTGGGAGGGTCACAGTGAGGGGAGGGTCACAGTGAGGGGAGTGGGAGGGTCACAGTGAGGGGAGTGGGAGGGGCACAGTGAGGGGAGGGTCACAGTGAGGGGAGTGGGAGGGTCACAGTGAGGGGAGTGTGAGGGTCACAGTGAGGGGAGTGGGAGGGTCACAGTGAGGGGAGTGGGAGGGTCACAGTGAGGGGAGGGTCACAGTGAGGGGAGTGGGAGGGTCACAGTGAGGGGAGTGGGAGGGTCACAGTGAGGGGAGTGGGAGGGTCACAGTGAGGGGAGTGGGAGGGGCACAGTGAGGGGAGGGTCACAGTGAGGGGAGTGGAGGGTCACAGTGAGGGGAGGGTCACAGTGAGGGGAGTGGGAGGGTCACAGTGAGGGGAGCAGGAGGGTCACAGTGAGAGGAGCGGGAGGGTCACAGTGAGGGGAGTGGGAGGGTCACAGTGAGGGGAGTGGGGGGGGTCACAGTGAGGGGAGTGGGAGGGTCACAGTGAGGGGAGTGGGAGGGTCACAGTGGGGGAGTGTGAGGGTCACAGTGAGGGGAGTGTGAGGGTCACAGTGAGGGGAGTGGGAGGGTCACAGTGAGGGGAGTGGGAGGGTAACAGTGAGGGGAGTGGGAGGGTCACAGTGAGGGGAGTGGGAGGGTCACAGTGAGGGGAGTGGGAGGGTCACAGTGAGGGGAGGGTCACAGTGAGGGGAGGGTCACAGTGAGGGGAGTGAGAGGGTCACAGTGAGGGGAGTGGGAGGGTCACAGTGAGGGGAGTGGGAGGGTCACAGTGAGGGAGGGTCACAGTGAGGGGAGTGGGAGGGTCACAGTGAGGGGAGGGTCACAGTGAGGGGAGTGGGAGGTTCCAGTGAGGGGAAGTGGGAGGGTCACATGAGGGGAGTGGGAGGGGTCACAGTGAGGGGAGGGTCACAGTGAGGGGAGTGGAGAGGGTCACAGTGAGGGGAGTGGGGAGGGTCACAGTGAGGGGAGTGGGAGGGTCACAGTGAGGGAAGTGTGAGGGTCACAGTGAGGGGAGTGGGAGGGGTCACAGTGAGGGGAGTGGGAGGGTCACAGTGAGGGGAGTGGGAGGGTCACAGTGAGGGGAGTGGAGGGTCACAGTGAGGGGAGTGGGAGGGTCACAGTGAAGGGAGTGGGAGGGTCACAGTGAGGGAGTGGGAGGGTCACAGTGAGGGAGTGGGAGGGTCGCAGAAGAGGGGAGGTGGGAGGGTCACAGTGAGGGGAGTGGGAGGGTCACAGTGAAGGGAGTGGGAGGGTCACAGTGAGGGGAGTGGGAGGGTCGCAGAAGAGGGGAGTGGGAGGGTCACAGTGAGGGGAGTGGGATGGTCACAGTGAGGGGAGTGGGAGGGTCACAGTGAGGGGAGTGGGAGGGTCACAGTGAGGGGAGTGTGAGGGTCACAGTGAGGGGAGTGGGAGGGTCACAGTGAGGGGAGTGGGAGGGTCACAGTGAGGGGAGGGTCAAGTGAGGGGAGTGGGAGGGTCACAGTGAGGGGAGTGGGAGGGGCACAGTGAGGGGAGGGTCACAGTGAGGGGAGTGGGAGGGTCACAGTGAGGGGAGTGTGAGGGTCACAGTGAGGGGAGTGGGAGGGTCACAGTGAGGGGAGTGGGAGGGTCACAGTGAGGGGAGGGTCACAGTGAGGGGAGTGGGAGGGTCACAGTGAGGGGAGTGGGAGGGGCACAGTGAGGGGAGTGGGAGGGTCACAGTGAGGGGAGTGGGAGGGTCACAGTGAGGGGAGGGTCACAGTGAGGGGAGTGGGAGGGTCACAGTGAGGGGAGCAGGAGGGTCACAGTGAGAGGAGCGGGAGGGTCACAGTGAGGGGAGGGTCACAGTGAGGGGAGTGGGAGGGTCACAGTGAGGGTGAGGGTCACAGTGAGGGGAGTGGGAGGGTCACAGTGAGGGGATTGGGGGGGTCACAGTGAGGGGAGTGGGAGGGTCACAGTGAGGGGAGTGGGAGGTACACAGTGAGGGGAGTGTGAGGGTCACAGTGAGGGGAGTGTGAGGGTCACAGTGAGGGGAGTGTGAGGGTCACAGTGAGGGGAGTGGGAGGGTCACAGTGAGGGGAGTGGGAGGGTCACAGTGCGGGAGTAGGGTCACAAGTGAGCGGGAGTGGGAGGGTCCACTAGTGAGGGAGGTGAGGGTCACAGTGAGGGAGAGGGTCACAGTGAGGTGCAGTGGGAGGGTCACAGTGAGGGGAGTGTGAGGTCACAGTGAGGGGAGTGTGAGGGTCCACAGTGAGGGGAGGTGGGAGGGTCACAGGGAGGGGAGTTGGGAGGGTCACAGTGAGGGGAGGGTAACAGTGAGGGAGTGGAGGGTCACCAGTGAGGGAGTTTGAGGGTCACAGTGCGGGGCAGTGGTTGGGTCACAGATGAGGGAGTGTGAGGGTCACAGTGATGGGAGTGTGAGGGTCACAGTGAGGGAAGTGGAGGGTCACAGTGAGGGGCGTCGAGTCACCGTGAGGGGTAGTGGAGGCTCACCGTTTGAGGGGAGTGGGAGGGTCACAGTGAGGGGAGGTGGGCGGGGTCACAGTGAGGGAGGTGAGGGTCACAGTGAGGTGAGGGAGGGTCACAGTGAGGGCGGGAGGGTACAGTGAGGGGAGTGGAGGGTCCAGTGAGGGGAGCAGGAGGGTCACAGTGAGAGGAGCGGGAGGGTCACAGTGAGGGGAGGGTCACAGTGAGGGGAGTGGGAGGGTCACAGTGAGGGGAGGGTCACAGTGAGGGATGGGAGGGTCACTGAGGGGATTGGGGGGTCACAGTGAGGGGAGTGGGAGGTCACAGTGAGGGTGGAGGGTCACAGTGAGGGGAGTGGGAGGTACACAGTGAGGGGAGTGTGAGGGTCACAGTGAGGGGAGTGTGAGGGTCACAGTGAGGGGAGTGTGAGGGTCACAGTGAGGGGAGTGGGAGGGTCACAGTGAGGGGAGTGGGAGGGTAACAGTGAGGGGAGTGGGAGGGTCACAGTGAGGGAGTGGGAGGGTCACAGTGAGGGAGTGGGAGGGTCACAGTGAGGGGAGAGTCACAGTGAGGGGAATGGGAGGTCACAGTGAGGGGAGTGGGAGGGTCACAGTGAGGGGAGTGGGAGGTCACAGTGAGGGGAGTGGGAGGGTCACAGTGAGGGGAGTGGGAGGGTCACAGTGAGGGGAGGGTAACAGTGAGGGGAGTGGGAGGGTCACAGTGAGGGGAGTGGGAGGGTCACAGTGAGGGGATGGGAGGGTCACACGTGAGGGGAGTGGAGGGTCACAGTGAGGGAGTGGGAGGGTCACAGTGAGGGAAGTGGAGGGTCATAGTGAGGGGAGTGGGAGGGTCACAGTGAGTGGGAGGATCACAGTGAGGGGAGTGGGAGGGTCACAGTGAGGGGAACAGGAGGGTCACAGTGAGGGGAGGGTCACAGTGAGAGGAGCGGGAGGGTCACAGTGAGGGGTGGGTCACAGTGAGGGGAGTGTGAGGGTCACAGTGAGGGAGTGTGAGGGTCACAGTGAGGGGAGTGGGGAGGGTCACAGTGAGGGAGTGGGAGGGTCACAGTGAGGGGAGGGTCACAGTGAGGGGAGGGTCACAGTGAGGGGAGTGGGAGGGTCACAGTGAGGGAGTGTGAGGGTCACAGTGAGGGGAGTGTGAGGGTCACAGTGAGGGGAGTGGGAGGGTCACAGTGAGGGCAGTGGGAGGGTCACAGTGAGGGGAGTGGGAGGGTTACAGTGAGGGGAGTGGGAGGGTCACAGTGAGTGGAGTGGGAGGGTCACAGTGAGGGGAGTGGGAGGGTCACAGTGAGGGGAGGGTCACAGTGAGGGGAGTGGGAGGGTCACAGTGAGGGGAGTGGGAGGGTCACAGTGAGGGGAGTGGGAGGGTCACAGTGAGGGGAGTGGGAGGGTCACAGTGAGGGGAGTGGGAGGGTCACAGTGAGGGGAGTGGGAGGGTCACAGTGAGGGGAGTGTGAGGGTCACAGTGAGGGGAGTGGGTGAGTGGAGTGGGAGGGTCACAGTGAGGGGAGTGGGAGGGTCACAGTGAGGGGAGTGGGAGGGTCACAATGAGGGGAGTGGGAGGGTCACAGTGAGGGGAGGGTCACAGTGAGGGGAGTGGGAGGGTCACAACGAGGGGAGTGGGAGGGTCACAGTGAGGGGAGTGGGAGGGTCACAGTGAGGGGAGGGTCACAGTGAGGGGAGTGGGAGGGTCACAGTGAGGGGAGTGTGAGGGTCACAGTGAGGGGAGTGGGAGGGTCACAGTGAGGGGAGGGTCACAGTGAGGGGAGTGGGAGGGTCACAGTGAGGGGAGTGGGAGGGTCACAGTGAGGGGAGGGTCACAGTGAGGGGAGTGGGAGGGTCACAGTGAGGGGAGTGGGAGGGTCACAGTGAGGGGAGTGTCACAGGGAGGGGAGTGGGAGGGTCACAGTGAGGGGAGGGTCACAGTGAGGGGAGGGTCACAGTGAGGGGAGTGGGAGGGTCACAGTGAGGGAGGGTCACTGTGAGGGGAGGGTCACAGTGAGGGGAGTGGGAGGGTCACAGTGAGGGGAGTGGGAGGGTCACAGTGAGTGGAGTGGGAGGGCCACAGTGAGGGAGTGGGAGGGTCACAGTGAGGGAGGGTCACAGTGAGGGGAGTGGGAGGGTAACAGTGAGGGGAGTGGAGGGTCACAGTGAGGGGAGTGGGAGGGTCACAGTGAGGGGAGTGGGGGGGTCACAGTGAGGGGAGTGGGAGGGTCACAGTGAGGGGAGTGTGAGGGTCACAGTGAGGGGAGTGGGAGGGTCACAGTGAGGGGAGTGGGAGGGTCACAGTGAGGGGAGTGGGAGGGTCACAGTGAGGGGAGTGTGACGGTCACAGTGAGGGGAGTGGGAGTGTCACAGTGAGGGGAGGGTCACAGTGAGGGGAGTGTGAGGGTCACAGTGAGGGGAGTGTGAGGGTCACAGTGAGGGGAGTGGGAGGGTCACAGTGAGGGGATTACAGAGATTATCACAGGGAGTGTATCAAAGAATTAGGTTTTTAAGCGTCTGTCATTTTGCTGTGAATATTGTGACTGTCGCTCTTCAGAAAATCAAATTGCTGAAATGGGGGTTGTTGTTACAAGCGAGCTGATTAAATAAGGCTATGGTTTAAACGTTCGGGAAATGCTGGACTGTGGAATTCAATCAGTAAAAGCACATTTGGACACCCAGCTTATATCAACAATTGCCACATACCAGAGGCTCCCAGTGAGGTCTGAGCTCTTTCCTCATTCCCATTTTCCGTTTCCTTCCCCGTTCACATGCATGTAACACCAACATTCTCCATAAGCGAATTTCTTTTCATTTCATCCGAATATTTGATACATTGCGATTAAACAGTTTACTGGATCATGGACCACAATTGTTGCTATAACATGCATTCTCCTTGCTCCCTCTTGCTCCCCGTGCCTTTTCCTTGCCCCCCTGCTGCCCTGGCACTCCTGTTAAATGTATCCCTCAATAGCCATTCGCCCAGTATCCACCTGAGAGCACTCCTCAACAGCCATGTCATCGTGCTGGTAAAAAGATTCGCCCTGTAATAATCTGATAAAAATCTCATTAAAACTACTGTCATTGATATTGCAAAGAAACTGCAGCCCCACAGGAGTATTGGATTTTGGAGCCGGAATTGCTGATTCAACTCTTCAAACATCACCATTTGATAAGATCATGGCTGATATGGTTGTGGTCTTCCCTCCAATTTGTCCCCCATAACTCTGGACTCCCTTGTCTCGTATCCAAAACAGCCTTGAATTAATTCAATACACCCCCTCCCCCCAAAAAAAGTGGCAATTAAGTTGTGCAAACAAGCAACAATGTATTCAAGAACCACAGCAAAATCAGATTATGTTGTTGCAGTGTCTGAAAACAATCACTTGCCCGAGCAACTATGTCAACAGGGCTCAGAATGCTTTTGGATGCCAGCCAAGCATTCATAAGGTCCGCAGCTATCAATACATTAGCTTTCAGCTCCAGATCCCCCTCAACCTGAAAGAACAAATACTGCCTTGCTGTCTATCAGTGGAGCGGAGAAGGGGGTTAGATTTTTTTTAACCTTTCAACAGCAGGACAATGCTTTCAACATGAAAGATATTTGCACCTTTAAACCACAGTCCAAAACGTGACAGAGGGTTTTCAGGCACATTTGCTACAGTTTTTAATGCATTATGGCATTTTCTCCATTGTGATAAGTACTGTAAAGCATGCCAACACTATACAGTACTGTTCAATGCAATCGTCGACTTACCTTTGCAGGACAAATCCCTATGGTGAATGATCGCATCAAAACCCATCTGCCTTACAATACAGTATCTGATGGTGATATTTGGAGGCGCAGGAATATATTTTACACTTACCTGTCAGAATGTCACCAACCCCCTCTGCAGTGCTGACGACCCACCCCCGCCTCACAGTGAGAGCCTCAGAAGAGGTGAGTGCACATTTGTGCACTCCAGGTCACCCTGATCTGAAATAAGGCCACATGAGAATGATGAGGGGATGGAAAAGCTGGGACAAAAATCATTTCCCAGCGGAGACAAACACAGATTGGTATTCTGCAACTCAATTCCCGCCACAATGGGGAGACGGCCCATAGGTATGGCAGAGGGGAAAGCAGAACGTGTGTTATTATAGGTGACCAGCAACTCCTGTGTTTATTACAGGCAGCTGTGTACATTATGGAGAATAGTGTCACCCTGTGTATATTGTGTTGAATAACACGCCATTGTGGATATTGCAGAGAATAACATTGTGCACATTTTGGAGAACAGCATCACCTTGTGTACAGTAAGGGAATAACAGCCTATATTGCATTACAGAAAATAGCTACCACTGGTTATATTACAGAGAAGATCAACTCCTAATAATGATATTGATATTTATTAGCATCACAAGTAGGCTTGCATTAACACTGCAATGAAGTTACTGTGAAAAGCCCCTAGTCACCACATTCCGACGCCTGTTCGGGTCACAGAGGGAGAATTCAGAATCTTCAATTCACCTTACAACACGTCTTTCAGCACTTGTGGGAGGAAGCCGGAGCACCATTAGGAAACCAACGCAGACACGGGGAGACCGTGCAGAATCCGCACAGACAGTATCCCAAGCTGATAATTGAACCTGGGAGCCTGGAGCAGTGAAGCCACAGAGTGAACCACTGTGATTCCCTTCCTGCGTACATTGCATAGAAAAGTAACCCCTGTCTATGTGATAGAGAATAACAGTCCCTGTGTATATTAGAGAGAATAACAACCCCTGTGTATATTATAAAGAATAGCAGTCCCTGTGTATATTATAGAGAATAGCAGCCCCTGTGTATATTATAGAAACTAACAATCCCTGTGTATATTATAGAGAATAACAGTCTGTGTATATTATACAGAATAACAGTCCCTGTGTATATTATAGAGAATAACAGTCCCTGTATATATTATAGAGAATAACAGCCCCTGTGTATATTAGAGAGAATAACAACCCCTGTGTATATTATACAGAATAACAACCCCTGTGTATATTATAGAGAATAACAGCCCCTGTGTATATTATAGAGAATAACAGTCCCTGTGTATATTGTAGAGAATAACAGTCCCTGTGTATATTATAGAGAATAACGGTCAGTGTGTATATTATAGAGAATAACAGTCAGTGTGTATATTATAGAGAATAACAGTCAGTGTGTATATTATAGAGAATAACAGTCAGTGTGTATATTATAGAGAATAACAGCCCCTGTGTTTATTATAGAGAATAACAGTGTGTATATTATAGAGAATAACAGTCAGTGTGTATATTATAGAGAATAACAGTCAGTGTGTATATTATAGAGAATAACAGCCCCTGTGTTTATTATAGAGAATAACAGTGTGTATATTATAGAGAATAACAGTCAGTGTGTATATTATAGAGAATAACAGTCAGTGTGTATATTATAGAGAATAACAGCCCCTGTGTTTATTATAGAGAATAACAGTCCCTGTGTATATTATACAGAATAACAGTCCCTGTGTATATTATACAGAATAACAGTCCCTGTGTATATTATGGAGAATAACAGTCCCTGTGTATATTATAGAGAATAACAGCCCCTGTGTTTATTATAGAGAATAACAGTCCCTGTGTATATTATACAGAATAACAGTCCCTGTGTATATTATGGAGAATAACAGCCCCTGTGTATATTAGAGAGAATAACAGTCCCTGTGTATATTATAGAGAATAACAGTCCCTGTGTATATTATAGAGAATAACAGTCCCTGTGTATATTATAGAGAATAACAGTCCCTGTGTATATTATAGAGAATAACAGCCCCTGTGTATATTATAGAGAATAACAGTATCTGTGTATATTATAGAGAATAACAGTCCCTGTGTATATTATGGAGAATAACAGTCCCTGTGTATATTATGGAGAATAACAGCCCCTGTGTATATTATAGAGAATAACAGCCCCTGTGTATATTATAGAGAATAACAGCCCCTGTGTATATTATAGAGAATAACAGTCCCTGTGTATATTATGGAGAATAACAGTCCCTGTGTATATTATGGAGAATAACAGTCCCTGTGTATATTATGGAGAATAACAGCCCCTGTGTATATTATGGAGAATAACAGTCCCTGTGTATATTATGGAGAATAACAGTCCCTGTGTATATTATAGAGAATAACAGTCCCTGTGTATATTATGGAGAATAACAGCCCCTGTGTATATTAGAGAGAATAACAGCCCCTGTGTATATTATGGAGAATAACAGTCCCTGTGTATATTATGGAGAATAACAGCCCCTGTGTATATTATAGAGAATAACAGTCCCTGTGTATATTATGGAGAATAACAGTCCCTGTGTATATTATGGAGAATAACAGCCCCTGTGTATATTATAGAGAATAACAGCCCCTGTGTATATTATAGAGAATAACAGTCCCTGTGTATGTTATAGAGAATAACAGTCCCAGTGTATATTATACAGAATAACAGTCTCTGTGTATATTATAGAGAATAACAGCCCCTGTGTATATTATACTGAATAAAAGTCTCTGTGTATATTATAGAGAATAACAGTCCCTGTGTATGTTATAGAGAATAACAGTCCCAGTGTATATTATACAGAATAACAGTCTCTGTGTATATTATAGAGAATAACAGCCCCTGTGTATATTATAGAGAATAACAGTCCCTGTGTATGTTATAGAGAATAACAGTCCCAGTGTATATTATACAGAATAACAGTCTCTGTGTATATTAGAGAGAATAACAGCCCCTGTGTATATTATACAGAATAACAGTCTCTGTGTATATTATAGAGAATAACAGCCCCTGTGTATATTATACTGAATAAAAGTCCCTGTGTATATTATAGAGAATAACAGCCCCTGTGTATATTATAGAGAATAACAGCCCCTGTGTATATTGTAGAGAATAACAGTCCCTGTGTATATTATAGAGAATAACATCCCCTGTGTATATTATAGAGAATAACAGTCTGTGTATATTATAGAGAATAACAGCCCCTGTGTATATTGTAGAGAATAACAGTCCCTGTGTATATTATAGAGAATAACATCCCCTGTGTATATTATAGAGAATAACAGTCTGTGTATATTATAGAGAATAACAGCCTCTGTGTATATTATACAGAATAACAGTCCCTGTGTATATTATACAGAATAACTGTCCCTGTGTATATTATAGGGAATAACACTCCCTGTGTATATTATAGAGAATAACACTCTCTGTGTATATTATAGAGAATAACACTCCCTGTGTATATTATAGAGAATAACAGTCCCTGTGTATATTATAGAGATCAACACTCTCTGTGTATATTATAGAGAATAACAGTCCCTGTGTATATTATAGAGAATAACACTCTCTCTGTATATTATAGAGAATAACAGACCCTGTGTATATTATAGAGATCAACACTCTCTGTGTATATTATAGAGAATAACAGTCCCTGTGTATATTATAGAGAATAACAGTCCCTGTGTATATTATAGAGAATAACACTCCCTGTGTATATTATAGAGAATAACACTCTCTGTGTATATTATAGAGAATAACACTCCCTGTGTATATTATAGAGAATAACACTCTCTGTGTATATTATAGAGAATAACACTCTCTGTGTATATTATAGAGAATAACAGTCCCTGTGTATATTATAGAGAATAACACTCTCTGTGTATATTATAGAGAATAACACTCTCTGTGTATATTATAGAGAATAACAGTCCCTGTGTATATTATAGAGAATAACACTCTCTGTGTATATTATAGAGAATAACACTCCCTGTGTATATTATAGAGAATAACACTCTCTGTGTATATTATAGAGAATAACACTCTCTGTGTATATTATAGAGAATAACACTCTCTGTGTATATTATAGAGAATAACACTCCCTGTGTATATTATAGAGAATAACACTCTCTGTGTATATTATAGAGAATAACACTCTCTGTGTATATTATAGAGAATAACACTCTCTGTGTATATTATAGAGAATAACAGTCCCTGTGTATATTATAGAGAATAACACTCTCTGTGTATATTATAGAGAATAACAGTCCCTGTGTATATTATAGAGAATAACACTCCCTGTGTATATTATAGAGAATAACACTCTCTGTGTATATTATAGAGAATAACAGTCCCTGTGTATATTATAGAGATCAACACTCCCTGTGTATATTATAGAGAATAACAGTCCCTGTGTATATTGTAGAGAATAACAGCCCCTGTGTATATTATAGAGAATAACAGTCTCTGTGTATATTATAGAGAATAACAGCCCCTGTGTATATTATAGAGAATAACAGTCCCTGTGTATATTATAGAGAATAACAGACCCTGTGTATATTATAGAGAATAACAGTCCCTGTGTATATTATAGAGAATAACAGGCCCTGTGTATATTAGAGAGAATAACAGCCCCTGTGTATATTATAGAGAATAACAGTCCCTGTGTATATTATAGAGAATAACTGTCCCTGTGTATGTTATAGAGAATAACAGCCCCTGTGTATATTATAGAGAATAACTGTCCCTGTGTATATTAGAGAGAATAACAGCCCCTGTGTATATTATAGAGAATAACAGTCCCTGTGTATGTTATAGAGAATAACTGTCCCTGTGTATATTATAGAGAATAACAGTCCCTGTGTATATTATAGAGAATAACTGTCCCTGTGTATATTAGAGAGAATAACAGCCCCTGTGTATATTATAGAGAATAACAGTCCCTGTGTATGTTATAGAGAATAACTGTCCCTGTGTATGTTATAGAGAATAACAGTCCCTGTGTATGTTATAGAGAATAACAGTCCCTGTGTATGTTATAGAGAATAACAGCCCCTGTGTATATTATAGAGAATAATAGTCCCTGTGTATATTATAGAGAATAACTGTCCCTGTGTATATTATAGCGAATAACAGTCCCTGTGTATATTATAGAGAATAACTGTCCCTGTGTATGTTATAGAGAATAACAGTCCCTGGGTGCGATTCTCCGCACTCACGCAGGTTCGGAGAATAGCGGGCCGCTCAAATTTTCACGGCGACGCAGGTCCGACGCCCTCCCGCTATTCTCCGAACCCCGCACAAACTAGACGTCGGGATTCCCGGCAAAGGCCTCTAACGCGCCCCCGACACGACCAGAATCGCTACTTATTGGCCCCCCGCTATTCTCCGGCCCGGATGGGCCGAAGTCCCGACGTCATCGCGCACTGTTTTCACGCCGGACAACACACCTGCTTTTCAAGTTCGTCAACCAGTCGTGTTGGCTGACGAGAGCTTCGAGGAGGTGAGCGCACCGCTCAGCGCACAGCTCAGCGCACTGCTGGAGTCTGGTCACAACGGGGAAGGCATCCCCGAGAACAGGAGGGGGGTCCAGAGCGGGGGGGGGGGGGGGAGTGGGGGAGACTGTGTGGGGGAGTGGGGGAGACGGAGGGGGGGAGTGGGGGAGACTGAGGGGGTGAGTGGGGGAGACTGAGGGGGTGAGTGGGGCAGACTGAGGGGGTGAGTGGGGGAGACTGAGAGGGGGAGTGGGGGAGACTGAGGGGGGAGTGGGGGTGACTGAGGGGGTGAGTGGGGGAGACTGAGAGGGGGAGTGGGGCAGACTGAGGGGCTGAGTGAGGGAGACTGAGGGGGTGAGTGGGGGAGACTGAGAGGGGGAGTGGGGGAGACTGGGGGTGAGTGGGGGAGACTGAGGGGGTGAGTGGGGGAGACTGAGGGGGTGAGTGGGGGAGACCTGGGGAGACTGAGGGGGTGAGTG